>NC_086321.1:119470781-119473281 GCF_036172605.1 Pelobates fuscus
TGTGTGTGTGTGGCTGTCTGCCTCTGTGTGTATGTGTGATTGTGTGTGTGTGTGTGGCTCTCTGCCTCTGTGTGTATGTGTGATTGTGTGTGTGTGTGTGGCTGTCTGCCTCTGTGTGTATGTGTGATTGTGTGTGTGTGTGTGGCTGTCTGCCTCTGTGTGTATGTGTGATTGTGTGTGTGTGGCTGTCTGCCTCTGTGTGTATGTGTGATTGTGTGTGTGTGTGGCTGTCTGCCTCTGTGTGTATGTGTGATTGTGTGTGTGTGTGTGTGTGTGTGTGTGGCTGTCTGCCTCTGTGTGTATGTGTGATTGTGTGCTTCTGTGTATGTAACTGTGTGTGTGTGTATATGTGTGGCTGTATGTATGTGACTGTACCTGTGTGTGTTACTGTGTGCTTCTGTGTATGTAACTGTCTGTACCTGTGTGTGTTACTTTGTGTGGATGTCTGCCTCTGTGCCTGTGGCTGTGTGACTGCCTGTGTGTGTGACGGTCTGCCTGTGTGTGTGTGACGGTCTGCCTGTGTGTGTGTGGCCGTCTGCCTGTGTGTGTGTGTGTGCGCGCGCGCGTGGCTGTCTGCCTCTGTGTGTTTGACTATCTGCCTGTGTGACTGTGTATGTAACTGTGTGTGGCTGTATGTATGTGACTGTACCTGTGTGTTACTGTCTGCCTATATGTGGCTGTATCTATGTGACTGTCTGCCTGTGTGTGTGTGGCTGTATGTATGTGACTGTCTGTACCTGTGTGTGTTTGTCATTGCCTGTAACTGTGTGTGTGTGACTGTGTTACTGTCTGCCTGTAACTGTGTGTGTGTTTCTGCCGAATCCTGTGTATTTGACAGTGTATATGTATAACTGTGTGACCTCTGACTGCGGGTCTGTGTGCATGTGACTCTGCAGTCTGACACATCTGGCATGCACATCTGTTGGCTGTAGACCATAAGTAGCTGTCTTCCTAGCTCCGGCCAATTACCACAGGATTCTGCAAGTCCCTGAGCTTGCGAGACAGTTTTGCATGGTCTGCACTGAGTGGAGGGGCAGATTCAGATCAACATGCTCCTCTCCCAACTAGGTAACAACAGGAAAGGATGAATTAATATTTGTTTTTAAATCCTTATTTAATACACTATAAAAAGAATGACAGGGGAGGGGCGCTGCAAAGATTTTTTGCACAGGACGCCTAACGCCAGCCCTGAGTATGTGTACACATTCCTGGTTAGCATAACTCTGCTGCTGATGCCCTGTCCCGCTATAGTTTACAGGATTTCTGTACCCAACTGCCCGGTCTTGACCTTGCAAAGCCCCAGCATTCATCAATCTAATTCTGGACTAGAACACTTACTGGCACACAGCAGGTTTCTAGCACAAGCCGCTTTATCTGCAAATACCCAGAAGTCTTATAACGGGGCTTGACCTTATTCACACGTTTCAGCTATAGTTTTTGGATTCCTGTTTTTTTTTGTTTGTTTGTTTTTTTTACAGTAGAGACCATGGTGGCTTTTGCTACTTTCCATTTACATTATCCCACACCACCATAAATCTGTACTTGGCAGGGTACAGCATTGTCTGTTAACTAATTTCCCCAACAATAGCCCATTCATGTCTACATACCCTATAAAAACATAATGAAAGTAATACAACATGTAGGACATACTTCAACACCCATACGACAACCATTAGGCGGACCTAAGTTTTTAGAGCTATATCAGACTTTTTTAGATACCCAAACTTTGAAACCCACACTAATAACCAAATTAATGCTGCCATTTTCATTGCCTTTTGTTGCCTCTTACGTCCAAAGGAATTCATAATATGTTATTTATCTGACAAATACCACTGTCTTAAAATTAATGATTAGAAAAACTGGTGATCATTAGATACTCCTAAAGCAAACGAAAACTAATCAGGTTTCACCAGAAGTCCTTCCTTTACATCCCACCGACAATAAATTGTGTCCAATATCTGCACTTAATAGCTACTACCAAACATTCACACATCTTTCAGGTAATACACCCCTTTTGACACTACAAGGTAATTCTCCCACCACAGCAAAATTCATATTTTATGTTAAGACTCTTTTAATGAAATTTGGTTTTGACCTTTCTGCATTAACAGGGTATTCCGTTAGAAATGGTGCAGCTTTATCTGCCTCTAGTAGGAGTGTCCCAGTACACATTTTAAAAAGCGAGGTCACTTGAAATCCTCAGCCTCCAATTGGTACATATGTCAACCTTGTAAAAGAGTTAAGAAATGCATTTAAGAGTTTGGTTTTGTACTGTTTTCGAAACTTTTGCCATCTTAATTTACAGGTCTACCCGCATGTTGGTTTCTGCACACCACAACCCGACTTTGCTTTATTACGGTCTTTGTCCCCGACCACAAATATTAAGGTTAATTCCCTGTAGTTGTGGGGTTACCAGGCTATAAATACCTGGGCAGCCCTCTCATCAGAGCCACTGCTGATCAATTCACCCCACCCACTACACCCCCTTTCTAAGATGAAT
>NC_086321.1:123750781-123838281 GCF_036172605.1 Pelobates fuscus
AGGCCATGCTGTTGCCTTCAGAGTCACAATAAAAGTCTTGGGCAGTGAGTTTCACCTCCACTAGGTGATAAAGCTCATCTTCATAGCAAGGCTCAGGAGTGCTGTTTGGCTTATACCACATGGTACAGAAGGCATATCCTGGTCCCTCGCAGAGAGGAGCCTGTCCATCATGAAAGGATAAATCAGGATGCATTCTCTTGATTGAACCAGCAAGAAGGTAGATGTAGGTTTCATCCATGATAAACCCATAGTGGATACCTCCCTCAGGTAGTGGGAGAAGAGTGGACGGATTAAGAACTTGACATCTTTGTATGGTAATGTTGTCAGGTAACAGGAGATGACATTGGAGGCGTAGGTGTCTCGCAGGAGACACATGTTTGAGCTGTACTTGGTTGATGATGGCAGAAATGTCATGAGGGGCCAAGACAACTAGAGGGTGGCCAAGGACCAGGTCTGCAGTTCTTTCAATGAGTTCTCTTGCTGCAAAAACTGCCCTAAGGCAAGATGGGGTGCCTCTGGCCACGATATCCAGCTGGCAGGAGAAAAAGCCAATAGGCCTTTGACGGCCTCTTAAGTCATTTGTTTGGGTAAGGACTCCTGTAGCATGGCCTTGTCTTTCAGAGACAAACAATTTGAAGGGTTTGGTGTAGTCTGGTAGGCCCAGAGCAGGAGCAGATGCAATGGCACGTTTTAGTGTATGGAAATTGTCCAGTGCTTCATTGGTCAGGCAGAATGGGTCTGACTTGAGTGCATCATAGAGTGGTTGCATAAGCAGAGAGGCTTCTGGGATCCATGCTCTGCAGTAGGAAATGAGGCCTAAGAAGGCATGTAGAGATTTAGAAGTCCTTGGAGGTGGGATATCCAGTACTGCTCTGACTTGGTCCCGAGTGAGATGTCTGGTACCTTGAGATAGGCAATGACCAAGGAAGATTACTGTAGGTTGACAGAATTGCAGCTTGAGAAGTGAAGCTTTGCATCCTTGTTCTGCTAAATAGCAAAGGAGACTAATTGAACATTCTTCAGTTGTGGGTATGTCATCTCCACAGAGTAGTAAATCATCCACATACTGGAGCAGGACAACTTCTGGGTGGTCTGCTTGCCATGGATCAAGGATAGAGCACATGGCCTTTGCAAACTGACTTGGAGAGTTTTGTGCCCCTTGGGGCATGACAGTCCATGTGTACTGTTGCATTTCATGTGTGAAAGCGAGCAGGTATTGGCAAATTGGATCCAGTGGTACACTGAAGAAGGCATTAGCCAAATCAATGACTGTGAAGTATTTTGCTGAGGGTGGAACCCCAGAGAGTCTTCTCTTCTCCAAGAGTGCTTTAATTTGAATTGAAATAGCTGCAGCTTGAGCTGGTTTTAAAGGATATTGTGGTTTTCTTGGTAACTTTGCTCCTGGAATGAGCTTTACCACCACAGGTGGAACTTTTAGGTGACCTATGTCCTCTGGGCCTGAGGACCATAATTTAGCAGGCACCTTTGTCTTTAACATATCTGGAAAGTTGGACCTCTGTTCCTTTGCTTCCCCACGGGGTTCTTCTAAATGCAGCATCAGAGGCAGGGAGCACAAGGCTGAGGTGTCTGATTCAGATAGGGGAGTAGACAGTTCTACTTGTCCATCTGGAGTGAAGGTGATAGATGCCTGCAGGCGTGAGAGGACATCAGCGCCTAACAGGTTAATTGGGCATGTGGAGGATACCACAAAACGAGCAAGCAAGCTAGGGTAGTTGCCAACTCGTAATGGAGTTGTTAAAGGACTGTGTCTTGGTTGGCCATCCACTCCAACACAAGAGACATCAATATTTGACAGAAATGATGCATCTGGCAGGTCTTGTTCCCTTAGAACACTTCGGGCTGCACCTGTGTCAACAAGAAATGTGGTAGGTTGTCCTTCAATGGGTAGAGTCACAGTGGCAAGTGGCCCCCCCTTATCCCCTGAAGACACTGCCATAACAGGGGTTAATGACACAGGCTTGCCAATTTCCTAATCATCTGGTTCCTCAACAATTGGAACTGTTTTTGTGGCCTTGGGAGCAGGGGCAGGCTTGGGCATCCTCTTGGGTTCTTTCTTGGGTTCTGGGCAATCACTCCTGAGATGTCCCTTAGCCCCACAATTAAAGCAATGTCCATCCTCAGGTTTGGTGCCCTTTGGGACAGGGGTGGAGCGGGACACCATGAGAGGAGCAGAGGTGGACCTTCTGGGGGTCTGGGCAGATTCCAGACCTCTGGCTACTAAGAGTAAGGTATCCAGTGGGACCACCTTATATTCAGGGCGTGCAGCAATGATTCCCTTTCGTATGGAGTCTTTAACACCTTAGACAAACGCACCAGACAGCATTTGTGAATTAATCTTGTCAGTAAGATCAAACCCCAAATCTGTAAACATTTGAAACAGTCTTGCATGAAACCTTTCCACTGATTCTCCTTTGTCTTGTATAATATCAGTAAGGCCAGCAGCCTGATCTGCAAGTTTGTCCTTAGCCCATTCTTTTAATTGGTTGCAAAAAGTTACTCCGGAGGGGTAATCAATGTCACTTATAAGCAGATCTGTACTGAGGTGGCGGGCCATGCTGGGCCAATATGCATCCCCGGCTTTAATAGCACAAATGCTCAGTAAATCACGCCATGCTGCGGAATAAGTCTTTTGAATCTGAACTATCCCTCGGTAAAAAGGCATAGGTTGCTTTTCTGGGTCAGGGAGTGATTTCATTAGAGCACTAGCTTGAGTAGGATTAAAAGCAACATATTTAGGAGGGGCCCGATCCCCCCGGCCTGTATGTCCAAAAGGATCATCAATAGAACGGCGGGGCGGGGGCCCCGCAACCTCCAGTGAGTCCTGGGATCCCTCCTCATCCTCATCTGTGGTCTGGGCCCTTCTGCGTAATGGGACCACCTGAGGTGTCAGAACCGGGGGAAATGAGGGATTCCCAGATGCTGGGGTGGCTAGTGGGTTATGAGCTTGGGGTGAATAGTCATCGGGAAGTACCGGCATCAGGGGTGCTAGATGACTGGGGGCCGCCATATTGGAGGCGTGAAAGGAAACTGCATTAGGGTTAAGGGAAGAAGTGGCGGCCATGTTGGATGTGGGCACATCCGGGGCAGACTGTGCCGGACTGGGCATGACCGGGGTCTGGGGAGTGGCTTGGGAAGGGAAGTAAGCTTGGTTTGGATAGGGCAGGGTCAAGGGGTAAGGGAAGGGGTAGGGCCAAGACAACTGGGCAGAGTTTTGGGCGGAACCTGGGGAGGGTGGATTAGTTGGGCAGGGGTTAGGGAAGGAGGTGGGACATCCGGGATACGGATATGAAACTGAAGGGGTAGGAACCTGGGCTGTGGGAGGAGTGGGAAAGGGAGAGAGCGGAGAGGGATTAGCAGAGGCAGGTGTAGTAGGAGGAGCCGGAGTGGGTGTAGTAGGATTGACAGTAGCAAGAGAGGAGGGGTTAGTGAACTGGGTGGATGCAGACGGGAGGGTAGGATTATTGACGGAGAGAGAATGTAGAGAAGGAATGGCAGATGAAATGCTTGGATTAGGCAGAGAAGGTAGTGCAGGGATGGATGAGGATGATGGGAATGTCAGGGATGATGATGGGGAGAATAATGATCCATCAGAATTCAGGACCGGACAAACAGGGGAAATGACGGGATGGGTGATGGGAGGATTGGGAGAGGGGAACATGGTCAGCTGGCTGTCACTTATTGCTGACTGAACCTTGGGGATAGACATCCCCTGGGCGCCATTTTGGGGCGCTGGCTGAGGGAATGCCCCAGCAACACAATTATTATGATACACAAACAATTTCACACCTTTGTGATTTATTTCTTCCTCAACCCAACCTTCCTGCTGAATAGCCTTCGCTACTCTGTACCACGCTTCAGCAGTACGCAATAAATCATTATCTGTAAGCTTGCCTTTCTTCTCTGTCAGTAATCTACGCCAGCTTTCTGGCTGCAATCTACCACATGAAGGCACAGCAATTTTACACACTTTAGCAATCTTTTCAACACCTTTAACCATCTCCTCACCCTCTCTGTCTTCAACTAAATCACATGCGAGCCAGCCCCTACCGGGCTTACTCAATTCCTGTCCCATATCCCCCCCTATACAGGCGTCCCAGATATAGGGAAAGAAAAAATGAAACAGAATGTCTACAATGCTCGACTGCCACTCAAGAAGGGTGGGTCCCCCTCAAGTGCGTCTTCCCAAAACGTAGACCAGTCACTAAATCCGCCTACCCGAGGTGGTAGTCACGGATTGGAGCGGACATGTTATTGTTCTGGTATTGTTCTGGACATGGGTGTGGACAGATGGCTCAAGCGCCATCTCTCCCAGCATGAGGCTTACTCGGTGGGAAGGGGGGCTTGAGCGTCATTTTGGGCAGTTAGTGATGTCAGACTCGTGGTCAGGTGCAGGGTTCTTTTATGAATAGAACATTTCATTAGGCCGGCGTTCTCATGGCCTTGGTCTTGGTCTTGGTTATACTTTGTTGCATGTTACAGGAGATTCAATAATTCCGGAGTCAGCTATGTCTTTATAGAAAATACAGTCTCTATTCATTACACTAAATGTTGCTGGGAAATTCTGTCATGTAATGTGGACAAAATGGAGGGTCTGTCATAATGTGAGGTTAAGATGGAGTTAGTACAATAATTCAATACAGGTTCAATAAAGATTTTTAATAATTCTACATCACATGTATTCTGATTTTATAGAACAAAATAAAAGAACTGGAGCTCTTATGTTCCATGAAAGAAATCTTGTTTGATGGAAGCGATCCTGAAAATATGGTTTTATCTCTGAGGTAAGTAAAACAGGAATTCACTAATCTTCTTGTTTTCTTTATTGATATAAAATTACAGCTTCAACGTCCATCATATGGCAAATTTAACTGAAACATGTGCTTTACCAACTATGAAAGTGAATACTGCATTAGACACAGGGAGTACATAGACTATTAGATCTTAGATTTAACACATTAACCTGCATCACTAAAGTGAATGCATTACATTTGGAATTGGATTTGTGGGATAGTTTTCATTAATGCACAAATCCAATTCCAAATGCATTGGATTTGTGGGATAGTTTTCATTAATACAGGTTAATGTGTTAAATCTAAGATCTAATAGTCTATGTACTCCCTGTGTTAATATGTTAAATGTAAGATCTAATAGTCTATGTTCTCCCTGTGTTAATGTGTTAAATCTAAGATCTAATAGTCTAAGTTCTCCCTGTGTCTAATGCAGTATTCACTTTCATAGTTGGTAAAACACACCGATAGAGATAAATGACTAAAGAAATGCAATGCATATCACAATGGTGACTTACTGGACTTTGTTGCTAATCAGTATGAGCGATAAACATGGCTCACACAGCCAAAAGTGTTATTGGAAAAATTCCTTATATAGGATAAATCTGTGTTATCAAACACATCCTACCACATAAGCAATCTGTGACCTAAATAGCTCATGCAATGCTGACATGTCTGTTGCCGTGGAGTAAGGAGGACTGGTATATTCTGGTAAGGAGACTGGATTGAGGCAACAGAAGTCATAGGGACTCAGGATGTCTTCCAAGGGCTACCTAACGACTGCTGCTTATTTACTATCCACATATACAATATGAGCAGCGGAGTGGTGATTTTAAACCAAAAACTGTTCAAATAAGCAATATGGTGTGGCACTCCAGGGAAATGTAAGTGAGGTATCCTACTGTAACTTCCAAATTGTAGAGAATCCATGGGTTTCATCAGGGTAGGTGCAAAAATTTGGGTTTATTGGAAATGGACACACAAAATAAAAACAACATTTCGACCCAAAGGCCTTAAAGGGAACCTGTCATCATAAAATGAATTTTAGCTCTTTTAAAAGAGCATACAATTCCATCTCTACATTGTGCTATCTGTTTTGCTGGCAAATGGAGAAAATAACTATTTAAAGATAATTTTTTCTCCCACCTGACTTTCATTTCCTTGGCAGATGCTCCGTGTCAGGGCCAGGGAAAGCAGAGGAGACGTCCCTCTGCTCTCCACCCATAGCAACTTCAGCACCTTTTCATAAGTCTTATATTAAAATAATATTGTTAAAATAACATTCTTGTGTAGCATTCTGCAGTACCTTTTATTTTCCAATTCTTTGTCCCAGGGAAAAATTCTTCCAAGAGGTTAACTCACTGGTTCAAAAGTCATCCCATCCCATGGCAAAAACAAAAACGTTGGTGAAGAGTTTGATGAACCGAGCTGAGCTTCTGCTGCACGTCACAATTGCGGCACAGTCAGGAATTACAAGGAGTATATCCAGTACACCAACTGAACCGCCAGGTACACCCACTGAATCACCAAAGATCTAAACAGTATTGTTCAGTTATACATGGAAAGGAATAATTTAGCAGATACTTGCAAGGTTTTTCTGATCAAAAATCAGATTCATATACATGTAACTGTGCATTGAATGTACAGTGTAATAATCTTTTTTTGCAATCATAGACATTTCTCACTGATAGGAATTCCTCTTTTACAGCTTGTAAATCCGTGTCAGAGGCCAAGGCAATTTCTCAAGCCATGCGCCAGCCAGTGTTCCTTCGCAGCATGTCAGCCCCATCAGACCTAGAGATGATAGGCAGCAATGACCTGGAGTTTAACAGGTCGAACCCAAGGTAGGTTTCATCAATGCTTGATTTGGCGCTCCTGCCTTCCCTCCTTCACAGTGAGCATTGTGAGCAAGCTCATGGAGAAGCATTGGAAAGCTCCAATCATTGCGTGCCCACATGTGCTTGCGGTTCCAGCACAGAATCTTGTCAATGTTCCTCATCACAGACTGGAAGTCTCTGCTACAAAGGACTTGCAAAGGCTGCAGACAACAGATCTGCAGCTTCTGCAAGCTGTTTTGAGATATAGTAAAAGAGAAATAAAAGGAAGGGCTGCGCCAAACTATAGTCAATATACAGACAATAAATAGTCCAAATAAGTAAGGAAGAAAGTCTGTTTTTTTAGCGCTTACTCGTGTCCCTATTTTTATCCTGTTTTGAGATATACCCTCAATGAAATTTTTTTTATTTAAATGCATGCAAGTTTTCATTGTGGTGTGTGTATATTACTAAATCGTGATTTAAAAAAACATGGGCAATGGGCAAATCAATTAATGAATCCTTACTCTGAATCTACACTTATCCTTCTAGTGACCCAGCACTCATTACATTTGGGTTTTGTTGTGTTTAAATAAATTTCAGGTTTATTTTAACAGTTCTGGATGTTTTTGCACTCTTTCTTGTAGCGAGAGGCTTTTATCCCTTCCTACAAGGCTGATATTATTTTTCTTGAAGGTGGAGTATTATTTTAGGAGTTTCCTGTGAACTAATTTGCACTGTGCTTGGTTATGTTCTAGTTTTTCTAAGGCTTTCATTGTCCTACAGATAACGCGTCTCTCTAAAAATGCATAATTGCATTCATGCATACTATGCCATTTTATAGATATGTAAACCGTAAAATGCACAGTTTGGGAATCAACAGCTACTCTGTGAAGTTGTTTGTTTCTGTCTCTGGTGTTCTCTGTGGAACAGCCTTAAACTCTGTCCAGTTACTAGTTTTCTAAGAATGTGTGTGCATCACCACTACATTGGGCAGCCATGCATAAAAAAGACACATAACACTCTTATTAGTACATACTAAACTAAGTCAAATAAACAGTTCTAATTTATGACTTTATTTGTTCTTGAGTTTTCCTGAATTTCAAATCCGTAAATCAAATAATGTACTCTTTGTTTTTATGCTTTGTGTTGAAATGACAATTGTTCACTATTTCCTAGGAGGAGAAATGTCACCAGCCACAGGAGTAGCTCTTTCACATTGCTGCAGTCTTTAGCTATTGAGGATAGCCGAGATAAACCAACATACAGTGTCCTTCTAGGGCAGCTGTTTGCTTTCATTGGCACTAATCCTGACCAGGCAGTAAGTCACTAATGGCGGTTATATCATGCTTTGTGTTTCAAAGTGTTTTCCATTGTATGTGTGAGTATGTAATAAAGAAAGGGGTATGTATAACAACAATGAAATTGTTAAGGAACAGTAAAATCCATCAGACAAACACAGAAATGCATGATAACAAATTGAGTTGTGCATTCCTAGCGGGTATTCTTATATTGAAAGTGTTTAACGTGTTTCTTACTTCAACCCATTAAATACTTTTTACCTTAAGTAAGATAAAGGTTTCCAGTTTGCACCACCCCTCATAATAATAATCCTGTAAGCACACTGTTATAGAACATTTTATCTCAAAGAGTTATTTACTAAAGAAAATGTCAAAATTAAGGCCAGAGTAATCGAATGGACAGCGGATTTCGAGAATTGTTCCAGTTTGGCTATTTTGACCTTAAATGGGAAATTCACGTTAAATTCTCACTGTAGTGAATAAAGCAGTTTGATAGTGTACACCCCCTTGATAGTGTACAGGCCTCACAGGCTGTTTGTTAACATAGATAGATAAATGGGAGGCAAATGTGATAATTCATTCGGTTAGTTAAATGGAAACAATAATGTGTCATAATTCCCCCATTATTTACAGACATATGAGGCTATTTTAATAACATATTTCTGTAAATGTCCTTCTGTTTTGATTTATATTTGCTTTTACTGACATCTTATTTAAGATGTTGGGTTCACCTATACGTATAACATGAAATATCTCATGCTTCGAATATGTAATTTGTATTATGGTCTTAATTGCAGGTGTCTAGTAGTGGCTTCCTTCTTGCTGCTCAAACAAGATGGCGCCGTGGAAATACTCGGAAACAGGCCTTGGTGCACATGAGAGAGCTACTGACAGCTGCTGTACGAGTTGGAGGAGTAACACATCTTGTTGGGCCAGTTACCATGGTTCTTCAAGGAGGACCAAGGTATTTTGTGCTGTGGAAATAAGACTATTACGTTTGTATACCACCAAGGAACAGAAGGTAGTCAAATAACACTTTGTATTGCTCACTTGTCTATTATTCAAGGGTTTAGTTGAGGATCTGCATCTGTATTGAATCTCCTGCAAGGTTTTCCTCTTCTTAAACTTTGTTACTGAATAACCACAACCCATGTCTAATATCAGTCAATTAAAATATGCAGCTTTACATCTTACACAGAAATTAAGGAGTCAGATGGGTAAAAACAGACTTCTGATTAATATCTGTTTTAAATAGTGTAGCTACATTTTAAATGCTTGTATTTATTTTGCAGGGAATAAAAAGGTCTAAACGCCGACAAGAAAGCTGCATTGAAAAGTTGTTCTGATCTCTATCAGATGTTAAAATCTATGCATATTAAAGCGTTATTTATTAAAGTAAAAGTTGTCAGAAAATCAGATTTTTAGGTCTAAATAGCTGGGTTGCAAACTTAGTTGATTTTTTTTTTTTTTTTTAAACTTAATTTCTATTTTGTTTTTATGGCCTAAAATATGCCATTCACTATGAATTTGTTTATTACTAATAAGAAATAATCATGTGTTTACCAGTTGACAACTATTGGTATTTACAATGAATTCCCAGCCTGTCTGCATGTTCTAACAGCATATTCCTAACAGGATTGAAGAGCTGACATGTGGAGGAATGGTGGAGCAAGTTCAGGAGGCTTTTGGGGAGACAATGACCTCTGTGGTATCCCTCTGTGCCCGCTATCCTATTGCCTGCGCAAACAGCATAGGCCTTTTGTGCACCATACCTTACACGAGGTAAAAAGTTTTATGATTATGTATACACTGTTTATATAAATGCTCAAGCATCAAGTAGTAAAACAAAAAACAAAAAGATAATATCTGAACACACCACAATTGGTGTGTCGAGTAGTTGCTTTTGGAGAATTATGTTATTGAGACTGCCATTTTTTTTCACAGGTGATTGGTTGCTGGAGGTTTCAGTGTTATGTCTGCCAAGACAGGAATGTATTGTGGAATATTTGCCTCCTGTTTTGCTAGATCTGACAGCTGCACATACAGGGATTTTTTAGAATGTTTTGTAATGACTGTATATTTCATATTTGGAGTACTCCTTCAATGTGACATTTTTATTAAAGTTTGATAAGCTGTGAAAACAATTCCCCATCTGTTAACACTGCTTAAAAATGGATTGTCATTGTATAAACCTGTATATAAAAATGACCACCATCACATGTGTCTAAACTCCCCTATTTGACTTTTGGAAGGCACAACGAATGATGTACAATGTTGGTGAAGCTTTCACTATGCAATTTCTCTTGTTTCTCATAAGGAGTGAAGAAAAGTGTTTGGTACGCAGTGGGCTGGTTCAGCTCATGGACAGGCTCTGTAGTTTGAGTAACCAAACTGAGTCCAGCTCCAGTGAGAAGCAGACCAAGAAGCAGAAGGTGGCGACGATGGCATGGGCTGCTTTCCAAGTTCTGGCAAACAGATGTGTTGAATGGGAGAAGGAAGAAGGTCAGCACATGTTATGTGTTGTGAAAAAAATCTGCTTAGCTCCTGTCTGATTAATGCTATGCAGTCCATCTGGCACTTATGACTCAGAGTCAGACCTTCTGGTCTTTTACACAGCCTACAGCCTTTCTAAGTAAATCTGAATTTCACAGCCTATGACATCCAAAACATTGGGATTTTGCAGTGCTGTAAGGATTTCAACCTTTTTAGTACTGCTGATTTTCACTGCTGGTGGCCTTGGCTATTTCTGCTTACCTGTACATATATTTTGAATGAATGACCAGTCAAACCACTTGTAGGTTTAACATTTGTTTTGCATTGCAAAATTATTGTCCCATAAATCTCCACATACCTTCTCCTTTGCTCCATATCTTTTTTTCTTCTACCCTGCAGAGAGATTGGTTTATTTCCCAGAGGTGTAATCTTGATTTCTGTAGAGAAACTGTAAATGGAGCCTCCTCTCACACTCTATAGAGGATTCTGTGAAGCAAGATAAAGCTGTGTTATCCTTTATAGCTGATTAACAGCATCTTGTTTGTAGGTGGTTCTACCGAGGCTGTCCATTCTGGTCTAGCTCGACAGGTGTCCACCCTACTCACCAACCATCTGGCACGAGCCACAGAATGTTGTGGGAACCAAGCCGCTGGAAATGATGCCCTGCAAGATGTCCTCAGTCTTCTGAATGACCTTTCCAGGTAACTAATGATAGATGCTCTAAATTGTATCTGAATACCTAGAAGGTTTTATATATTTTGTACACAGAATTTACCAGAAAGAACAGTTATAGGGCAATATTACTTGATATGAGCAATTACTGTATTTTCAAAGATCTTTTTTAATTTTTTATTTTTTTTTTAAATGTGTTTATTTCTTTATGATAGATATTGGTACTATGCTGTACCTGGTTTTTGTCTACATGCAAGCAATAGAGCTTTTTTGTTTTGTTTGTTTTGGTTTTCTTTGTTTGTTTATTTAGAGGGTTACACCAATCATAGTAACCACTACAACCTGCTGTAGTGGTTATGATCTTTAAGAGTAACCTGGCCTCGTTCTCTAGTAATGGGGCAAATCATTTAGCAATGGTTTCCCCCTTTACCTTGTTACATTACCTGGGTGCCCAGCAGGCTCTGATAGTCCCTGGTGGTCCGGTGACACGCTTCAAACTTCTTCAGAACTTCAGAAGTGGGAAGAATCTGTTCTCATCATTCATTGGCTGAGAGAGTCGGCTG
This sequence comes from Pelobates fuscus, assembly GCF_036172605.1. NCBI lineage: Eukaryota > Metazoa > Chordata > Amphibia > Anura > Pelobatidae > Pelobates > Pelobates fuscus. Next base: position 123,762,433 of record NC_086321.1, read on the forward strand.
ACAGCTCTCTGCCAATGACTGACATTCTGTGCATTGAAAGTTGCACATAGTTGACATTAGCCAGCCTGGACTTGTTGATGACACCCTAATGACGCTGCTTGAGGTGAGTTACACCTCCTGCAGCAGAGGCAAAACACTGGGTATCATGATCATTTCAAATCACTGAAGTTGTCATGGTGCTTCAAGTTAAGATGTCTAAATAACCAGAGGATTGCACTGTTTGTTTATTTAGTACTAGGCAGCTGTATAGCATTGTGGAGCGAAACTTACTCCAGCTAATATTCCCAAGTCTGTTTTGAGATTTTCACATTTCCTGGAAATGCATTAGATTAACAGGAGGATTTAGGACAATAATGCAATAATGATCCATACTGTTTGAGTAGGAGCAGAAGCATAGAAGGTGTGTGTGTGTGTGTGTGTGTGTGTGTGTGTATGTATATATATATATATAATTTTTATTTTATTTTTACTAAATTTTATAAAAAGGATATTTGACCATTGTTCAGCAATGCAACATTATGCATTGCACATGTATCTGGAAAATAACTTCAATATTGTTTATAGCAAAACAATAAACATTTTAAATAATAGTTGTCTGTGCTATGAACCCTGCCACAGTAGTCTCTATCTGCCTGTTAGGTCATGTGCTGATCAGCCGGTATCAATGTGTCTTATTTTACAGGAGTCAAATTGGAAAGGCAATTCTCAGCCAACCAGCCTGTGTCTCCAAGCTTCTTTCACTCCTGCTGGACCAAAGACCCTCCCCAAAACTTGTCCTAATTATTCTCCAGCTGTGTCGTGCTGCCCTGCCACTCATGAGTGTGGAAGACTGCGGCAATGTAGAGCTTCCACCTTGGAGTTATTCTGTACCATCTCTTGACAATGAGCAGGAAGATCCCAGCGATCCAGCATCTAAGATCGCTTCCTTGTTGCTGGCAAAGCTTGCTGATTATGTGGTTCCAGGTAATTATTGAAAACCAATATCATCTTTCTAAAAACCATAAACTTTGACAGTGGTCCTAACCCAGAATTCAAGGTAAACCAACATTCCTTAGGTGTTTCCCAGTTCTGTTCACATGGGCATACTGGCAAAACCTAGACCTCTAGTGTGCTCCGAGGACTGGGTTGGGAACCATTGGACTAAGATGTAACAATATAACTCTTAGTACGTTATAATGACACACTAATGGAATCATAGAGTATGTTATGTTTTTTCCAAAACCAATTTATTTTAAGCAAACTTTGCAGCATTTTAATTGGTTCAAGTGGTCCATTTATTCATTTCAAAGTATAAAGTTTACCAATACTGATGTGACATTATATTTCCTGTTTCACAAGAAAATGTATCCATTGCAAAACGAAGTAGTGATTAAAATTATAATTCCATGTGCCAGAAAAAAATAATTTAGATATTCTTATCAATTTTCTGGAATACATTGAATCCCCCCCAAAAAAATTCTATGAAAATTACCTCTGGTAACTTTTTTTTTTTTCGTTTAGTCGTGCACTTATTTTTTCATAAACTATATTTTATGTCAGTAATAAATGCAGATTATGTCGGCAATTACTATTTTAGTGACATGTCCATCACTCCCTCAGAAATACCACAGCCTTCAAAATGCTATTGATGTTCCTCAAATTAGAATTGCTAGTTATTCATCACACTTACTGACTTTCAAATGTGATTGTGTGATAATTGGACTCTCTGTCATTATGTACTGTCATGATTCATATATTCTCCAGATTTAATGATATTTGTCATTTTGTTTCTTAAGCAGTCACCTTTCCAATTGTACAGTAATTCATGCCACCTTGATGTGTCTTTAGAGAACACTGTGAAGTGATTTGATCTACAAAGCATGTAAAATTAACTGCTCCCCTTTGGGTTTCTCTATCTTGCCTGCAGGATGCCAGACAGTTCTTTCTCCCACTGCCACTGAGCCAGACAGCGGGTTGTCAAAAAACAGTCCAAAGAGTTCTCAGAAGGGGGAGAAGGACACAGGGGAAGAAAGTGAAGCCGTAGATGGCAAATTGTCTATTTTTATCCATAAACGGGAAGATCAGTCATCCCATGAAGTCCTCCAGCCATTGCTGAGGTATTATATAGGATATCTTAATTTATTAGTATTGTGTTGGTTTTTATTGTGTTTTCTTTCTAATTGTTCAAAATCTGAATTTGAAAATGTGTTTTAGCTTTGTTCTAAGCAAACTAGCAAGTTATAAAATCAAAAGACTTACGGTAATTAGATTGCCATTGTAAAAGAGAAGTATAGAGGCCCCAGAATTTTAATTGTTTTTAAAATACACAAGTTAATAGCAAAAAGCTATTGCTCTGTTATTCTTATACTTCCTACATAGTTTTTGTCTTTATTTTGTAACGATTGTTAATGTACTTTTGTACTGTTTGCAATTATATCCTTTTTTTTTTTTCCTTCTAATTATATAGTAGTTCAGAGGGACGACCATTTCGTCTTGGAACTGGAGCAAACATGGAAAAAGTGGTCAAGATGGACCGTGACATGACTAAAGTAAGTAGTAGGAGGTCACATAGTCCAACTTAAGGGACAACCTTGAATATTTTGCATTTGGCCAAGGTCACCCAAGTCTTTGCTGAAATTAGCTTCTAACAAGTCAGACTACTCGTCTTTGCACAGAACATTGAGATACCTGTATCTTGACCAGTGATGCTGACCGTTAATTGCAAATGTATCAGCATCATTGGAAATCTAGTTCACTCATCACTTAAGTGCCACATTTGTAAATATATAAGATTTTGTATTAGTGTTTCATCCTGCAATGTGTTCATTTCAGAGTGGGTGCTGTGAAGTGATCACAGAGGAGTCTGCAGCAGCTCTCCGAAAAGCAACTAAATGGGCTCAATCAGGTTTAATTGTTAGCATCGGGCCACCTGTAGAAATAGTAACTCCAGAAGCAGCAAGTGGCCTTTCCACCGGAGACAAAAAGAAAACTGCACAAACATCTATCTGCAGAGAGAGGAATTCAGATCTTGCCAGGTATAAATGATAACTGTAAATGTATTTATTAATTTGAAGCAATGATATCATATTTTTTTTACTTCCAATTGTGTTATATTTAACCTTTTCTCAAACTGGCTTGATGAATATGTCACTAAAAGTTGATGGGTTCTAGCACTATTTGCATTGCAATGATTATTCCATTTACACTGCCAGTCTGATCGAATAGAGACGTATTGGGTTTTAAAACTATATCATTAAGTCATTTTTGGGGGATTCATGAATACTGCACTTAATTCAGTCGTTCATCGTGTATGTCTCTTTCTGTAAAATATAGCTAAATATTGAGGGATGTCTATATGCATTTGCTATTGTTGTATCTCTCCCAGGTAGTAGGACTAACTAACTTGGATTAAAGCCACCCAGCTGTCATTGTTCTAAAATTACCATAATTTTGTGCAAGCCATGTTGACATGAGCAAAAAATCTATTTTTTGTTGTTGTTTAACAGAACGGACCCTGTGCGCCCTTTTATCAGTGGCCATGTAGCAAATAGCATGGCTGCAGAAGTAATTGCCCTGCTGCACAGTTTGCTGATGGCACCAGAGTCTAATGCTGCCCAGATATGGACAACCACAGCGGAAAAGGTTTGTCAAGCTGGATGTGAAAATTTTCATGTACAACATGTGCTTAATTTCTGTCTGCATTTAATGTTAAAAGACAATTGCTTTATTCAGTGGTTAAAGATACCTTCTAAGTACCAGAACCACTGCAGAAAGACTATAGCCCCATCCTTACTTTTTGGTGTTTTTTTGTTTTTTTTTGTTAAACCATTTATAAGCCGTTTTACAAAAAATGCAGCACCCATATGTCACCCGATTCCACATTGTTAAAGGAGCACTCTACACACATAATGCACTTTAGCTTGCTAGGCTAGAGAAAGCCAGTCTGCAGCTTTTTAAAGCTGTTTTTTCATAATATCCGTCAAGAAAGCATGTATATTTTCTTTGGGGGTATATGTACTTAATTGTCAAACATAAGATTTTACAGTATTCCTTTAATACCAACGCTTCCACATTACCGATATCAGTTAGACTTGAACAGTAATTTGTTTCAGATGATTTATCCAAATTAAACTCCTTGTAATCCACACCCGGACTAATCAATCCTCCGGGAATTACCTGTGGATTCGGATTTAATCACGAAGACTCCACAGGTTAATTGCTTACATCTGATTCGTCCGGGTGGGGATTAAAAGGAATTCGATTAGGTTAAACCATCCAAAAATAATTTTGCCAAGTCTAATATCAGTTTTGTCCAGTCTGACAAACAGTGGTTGGCTGAGAGTTCAGCAACAGGGTTAGCCAAGCAATGTCGGCATTCACTGCTGACTGGTTTCAAAATATGTGATATTTGTAATGTGAAAGTGTAAATTCCGCCTTATCAACATGGTTAAAAAAACGGGCAGGCCACCCATAGCTAATGGGAGCCTTGGTCTTTGTAAAAACAATCAAACTTCTTTTTGGTTTTAGAGTATTAGAATATTAGAATCTGAATGTACATTTCCTGGTTAAATTCTTTGTTATTATTGTTATATCAAAGAGGTCCATAGCAATAAAATTCTCAGTAATGTTAGAATTTAAGATTTAGAAAATTATTAACCCACTTATACAGGTAGCGATCATCAGGAATCAAAAAAAGAATATGTCTGAAGCATTACTTTATTGTTTTGTATTACAGGTTCTTTCTCGTGCCCTGATGTACATCCCACAGCTGGGTAAATATGCAGAGAGCATACTGGAAAATGGAAGTGGCAATGGCAGGAAGTTGGCCAAACTGCAAGGCATTGCAAGACAGGCAGTTGCTGCATTATGTGCCCTGGGGGGCTTCAAGGAGAACATTAAAATTGGTTCTGAAGTTCAGGTATCTTATATTTGTGTGTCACACTTTCATAATGAATGATAGGACGTTATACCATGATTTAAAGAAGAAATCACAATTGGATTTGAATGCAGATTGATTTGTTGCACCTGTTCCTTACATAGTTGTAAGAGCAAGTGTATCTAAAGAAAAGTAACATGTGACTCTATAGGTCAACTACCATTCCAGTATTTAATTATTGGAATAGAAATGACAAGATTTGTGAATTGGTCGAATTTAGCTAGCTGTACTTTTTAATGAACCCTGTATAGTAGAATATGGTTCTGTGACTTTTTCTGCGGAAGAATGTTCTTCAATATCAAACATCTCCGTTAGAATCCATTCTTTCCATTAGCTTGAATATAGCAGGCACAGTTAGTGAAGTATTTAAGGAGTATAAAAGATCTTATTATTGACCACACTGACCCTTGTATTGGCAGCAGTTGTTTTTTTTTTTTACTTCTGTTAAGCAGATCTGCAGTAAGTACACTGATAAATATTTCAGGAATAGCAGTCTCCCCAGTCCTTGTGCTTCACAAAGTGTATCTCTAATTTGAATTGTTGCCAGAATATAATAATTGCTTTTTACAAGTGTGTTGATGGTGGTGGTCTTAGAAACATGTTGTACATATTGCAAAAGAGCCACACTGACTTGTGGTAGTAATTTTATGTCTTATTTCTCTTCTGGTAGGTATTGGGTAGAGGCATATCAGGAAGCATTGGATTGGTTGTTTCTATTAATGAACAAGAAGGTATTGCTACAGTGAAATTTCCATCTATGGACTTTAGAAAATCTTCAAAAGCGTCTGACACATTGACTATTCCATTGTTTAGGCTCTATGTTCCCAGATCAGAGGTAAGATTATTTGACTGACATTTATTGATAATTGTAGTATGTTTAAATGTAGTTGTCTAGCACAGGGATCTCGCACCCACTCCATGTTAATGGCCAACAACTCCTATAATTCTTTGAATGCAAGAGATAGCTATTAAATCATGTGAGCTGTAGTTCAACAACATAGGTAGGGGTCAGAGTTTCAGAGTCCTGGTCTAGCAACCTAATTATATTCTTACATAGTTATAAAAATAGGAGATCAGAGATTTCCTCTTTTTTTTTTTTTATTGACATATACTTCTCTTTATTAAATTATTAATGTTCCCTCTTCCACCTAGGCAGTGCTCATTGTATCCAACCATCACTTTAATCTCACATTTCATGTAAGCGCTGGCGTGGAAGTTCAGTGATGAACAGTGCGTACATGCACCGTGCCACACACAGCACTAATCCTAGCCACAGAGACAGGTTTTGCCTGTTTCTTTCCTTCTTAAGTGGTAGAGGATGCTTACTTATAGACTACACCATGACCCTGCTTCCTAGTCACTCTTACGAATTCATAATTATATAGTACAAATGTATCCTTTGAATAAGCTTAAATCACCTATAGCCTGCTTTGGCAGAAGGCTCATATCTCCAGAGTTATTTCTCTATGACAGCAACACTGTACATTTATTTGTGAATGTCTATATTTTTATATTGTATATTCTTTATACTGCATTGTTTTATAGATTTTCCCACACCTCTTTGTATTGAAGGATGTACTCGATTTTTAGGGTTTTCAACACTTGCAGTTTTATTGGATATAAATGATGTGATTGTTTTTGTAATGCAATGAAAATGCCATTTCTGATAAAGCTGGCCATGATCTTACATGTGCTGTCTGTGTTAAAAGACTGTGAACAATACCATGACATATGGCTATGTGTAGTTTTCTAGATGGTAATACATCTATTCAAGCATAGAACTTTGTTATACAAACAAATCAAACATAATTAGACATATGTTTTACAGTATTGTCACAGCCATCTTTAAAACATGTTAAAAGGTATTGTTGCCTTGGAGATGTCTGCTTCATTGTGCTGTGTGAGTGCTTTGGATATTACTTATAGTTTTCTACATTGTTGACGTGTGCTTTTTGCCTCATTGCTCCATCTCCCCCATCAGGCATTGCCTCTTCATAAACTGTCCATTACGGAGAAGGTAGTACAGGCAGTCCAGTCCATGTTACTTCCCCAGGAAGGATGTCTCTCTATTCACACCTCACTTCCTGCAACAGGGGACGCCTCAACGCCAGTAATGGCAGTGGTTCGACTTCTTGCTGAGATCAGAACAAGGTGAGAGAATGTGCATGTACTTTAATCTTCTCCAATGTTCAACTCTGTTAATCAATTCTTTCAATCCATTTTTGGAGCCTTAAAGGGACTCTATAGTCAACATATAAAAGCAAGAAAGACAGGTCTCCCAGCCTTCCTTCTTGATTTTATATGAACTTAAATTTAATAAAAAATAAATTCGAGGTGTTTTTATATTAAAAACTTACCTCCGTTCCAGCGCCGAGCTCCCAGCCATGCCGCGCCCCCTTTTTCGTCAAAATGACGAAATCGCGGGGCCCAATAGGACGCTTCTCTGAGAGAAGCGTCATGGCGATGTGGTGCGCATGCGCGGCTTCGCGCTGCACCAATCGCGTTCTTCATAGAGCGGCATTGACAGCCGCCCTGTGAAGAACCTGAGCGCTTTACCGCGCATGTGCGCGGAATGCGCGTTCGCGAGCTGAGCTGTCTGACTGATGGATTGGATGGATTTCAAGCCATCCAATCACAGTGCTCTGTGTCATTTTACAAGCGTGGGAAAGTTCTTTGGAATTTTCCCACGCTTGTAAAATGACAAAGAGCACTGTGATTGGATGGCTTGAAATCCATCCAATCACAGTGCTCTGTGTCATTTTACAAGCGTGGGAAAATTCCAAAGAACTTTCCCATGCTTGTAAAATGACAAAGAGCACTGTGATTGGATGGCTTGAAATCCATCCAATCACAGTGCTCTGTGTCATTTTACAAGCGTGGGAAAATTCCAAAGAACTTTCCCATGCTTGTAAAATGACAAAGAGCACTGTGATTGGATGGCTTGAAATCCATCCAATCACAGTGCTCTGTGTCATTTTACAAGCGTGGGGAAATTCCAAAGAACTTTCCCACGCTTGTAAAATGACAAAGAGCACTCTGATTGGCTTAAACCCACCAATCAGAGTGTTCTTAGCCTAATTGCAGGGCGGGGCAAGGCTTTATAAGCCTTCCCCCGCCCTGCGGAGCTCAGTCTGCGTGGAGCCCTCCATGGGTGAAGATGGATTATTTTTTTTGCGCTCGGGGTTTTTTTTTTTTTTTTATTGCGTCGGTTATTATGGCTTTTTATTTGGCCTTTTTTGGGGCTGAAGAAAGAAGATTTTAGAAGAAAGAAAACATCGAATGGTAAGTTGTATTTATCTTATTTTTTTTTCTTTACAGGTTTTTAGTTAAAGGGTCCCCCCTCATTATTTTTAGGGTGAGGGGGGTAGGTAGGGAGTTAATTTTTTTTTGGGGGGGGGGGGGAGGGTTAATTAGGCCCCCCCCTTTGTATTTAGGGCCCCCACCCACCGCTCAGGGGTGGGGGCCGGGGGGGACAATAGGTCCCCCCCTTATTGATAATTTTAGGGCCCCCAACCGCCGCTCAGGGGTGGGGGCCGGAGAGGGGAACAGTGGGTCCCCCCCCCCCTTATTGATAATTTAAGGGCCCCCACCCGCCGCTCAGGGGTGGGGGCCGGGGGGGTGACAGTAGCCCCCCCTTATTGATAATTTTAGGGCCCCCACCCGCCGCTCAGGGGTGGGGGCCGGGGGGGACAGTAGGTGTCCCCCCCCTTATTGATAATTTAAGGGCCCCCACCCGCCGCTCAGGGGTGGGGGCCGGGGGGGGCAGTATGTCCCCCCCTTATTTATTATTTTAGGGCCCCCACCCGCCGCACAGGGGTGGGGGCCGGGGGGGGGACAGTAGGTCCCCCCCTATTGTGAATTTTAGGGCCCCCACCCGCCGCTCAGGGGTGGGGGCCGGGTGGGACAATAGGTCCCCCCTTATTGATAATTTTAGGGCCCCCACCCGCCGCACAGTAGTGGGGGCCAGGGGGGACAATAGGTCTCCCCCTTATTGATAATTTTAGGGCCCCCAACCGCCGCTCAGGGGTGGGGGCCGGAGAGGGGAACAGTGGGTCCCCCCCCCCTTATTGATAATTTAAGGGCCCCCACCCGCCGCTCAGGGGTAGGGGCCGGGGGGGGGGACAGTAGGTCCCCCCCCTTATTGATAATTTTAGGGCCCCCACCCGCCGCTCAGGGGTGGGGGCCGGGGGGGGGACAGTAGGTCCCCCCCCTTATTGATAATTTAAGGGACCCCACCCGCCGCTCAGGGGTGGGGGCCGGGGGGGGGACAGTAGGTCCCCCCCTATTGTGAATTTTAGGGCCCCCACCCGCCGCTCAGGGGTGGGGGCCGGGGGGGACAATAGGTCCCCCTTATTGATAATTTTAGGGCAGTATGTGCCCCCCTTATTTTTAATTTTAGGGCCCCCACCCGCCGCACAGGGGTGGGGGCCGGGGGGGCAGTATGTGCCCCCCTTATTTTTAATTTTAGGGCCCCCACCCGCCGCACAGCGGTGGGGCCCCGGGGGGGGGAGGAGAGTAGGTCCCCCCCCCTTCAACCACTATTGTGGCCAGACAGCATCCCTGTGGGTTCGGGCTTCAGCTGTCAGCTGAAGCCACGCCCACAGCAGTGCTGACAGGCTATCGGCACACAAAGCGCGTTCACAGTGCTTTGTGTGCTGATAGCCCGTCTGATGCATTCACCCAGAATGCATCGGACGAGAGGCCTTTTTAGGGCCTCTGAACTCGGAAGTCCCTCTGGTGGCCGTCTGATTGACTGCAACTGGAGGTGTTCCAAGCTTCCAATGTAAACACTGCATTTTCTCAGAAAATACAGTGCTTACAAGAAAAAGGCTCCGGGTAGCTGTAGCACTCACCTAAACAACCTCATTAAGCTGAAGTTGTTCAGGTGACTATAGTGTCCCTTTAACATCGTGAGTGCAATTTAGTATATTGATTTTTTGATTTGTTAATGTTCTTTTGTCCAGCACAATTTAAAGAATGACTTGTCCTTCAGTTGAAAAATCGACATTAACAATGCAAGTGATTCCCATCCTGCTGTATAATGCCTGAGGAAAAATTAGTCTACTTACTATGGTCATAGGGGCATTCTGTTTATTTTCAAAAACAACCTGAACAATATCGCAGCATTAGACATGATATTCCATTTATAATATTTGACATAAAAGAATATGAGGGCCCTGCATGTGAAATTTTATAGTCTAGCATTTTCCCTAGTGGAGCTGAATTCCTGGGTTAGTGTCAGAGCGTTCAAGTCATCTTTGTTCTTGTGACACAGTCGTACTCATGGTCAGGTCTACCGTTTTCCCTCTACCTGACTCATGAATCACTTTTCTACCAAGTTCTTTTTGTTAAAAATAAATAAATAAAAAGTTAGCTGGGGGCGGGGCCTGACTGCCATGCTGTAAGAACAGCTCCTGAAATATCTTGACTTATCCGCCTTCCAAAGCTAATCTTCTTCCCACCTAATGACTGGAAATGGTGGTCCCATACCCAAGGTAGTACTGGCCCCGAGGCAAGATTTGCCACCCAGATGAGGACTACTCGGGCGGTGAGTGGAGTGGAGTGGACGACCGCTACCCCGCTGTCCTGCCTGGGTGTGCCATGCTGGACTCTCGAAGCTTTATATACCTGGCCCTGTTCCCACCCCTCTGGACCGGTGGGGGTGAACCTGGTCCATACCCTGCGGCCCCCACTGCTACCACAACTCTGAAGCCCCACAGCACCATCGTTCTACAACACAGACCTGGAGTCCCCACCAAAATGGCTGAAGCCACGCAACCAACAGCCTGCTCCAGAGAGGATATTGATCTACCTGCCTCACGAGATACAAGCTTACCACAGCTAGAGCAGGGGAGGCTGAGGCACACCTATCAATCCCCCTGGCAGACGCTGGCAAGCAGACAAATCGCGGACACTTCGCTCCCGGCTGCCCTCACTACTCAAGTGCTCACACTGCAGATCGGACGGAGAGACAAGGGCCGAACATGCTCACCCAGAAAGTGACGGGAACACTAGCAACAGACCGGCCTAGCGGTGATTGGGAGCAACCCCTCATCAGGATGCCCCACACACAGCCCAGATACGAAATAACCGAATGGACGCATGAAGCAGAGAATCAGCAGGCTACCTCATTGCAGCAACGTGACGCTTCAGCTTTCCTATGGGATACACAGCCTGTAGACCTCTTTACCACAGCTGAGCCATGCTGTGGCCATGATATCCCCAATAGGGGTCTTTTTATCCAACTAAGTGGCGGGGGCCTTGGGGGTGTGTTACTGCTATCTGAAAGTTCCGTTTATTCACATTTTCCCCCAATGTAACAATTTGTCACATCTGCATGTCTGGCTAGTTACACAGGCTATCAAACTATTATAAGTGTATCTAGTTAAATTCACTGTGCTAACTTGTATTGCGACCCTCTTCTTTTTCTCGTAGTTAGACATGACTCATTAGCCTGATCTTATATTCATAAAATGTGCAGTTACTCAAAATGACATGTCAATGTAATATGGTGTTTGTTTGAGCTGTCGTGGCCATGTAAGCTTGTAAGTTATCTTATGCCCAACCAAAATAAAGAATTATTAAATCTAGAAAAAAAATTTTTTTAAAGGTTTCCCTTTATCTTGTGACAAATCGTTCCACTACTGTCACGTTGGTGAGCTTTCTGTGACCAGCAAGCAGCTTTCATAATCTTCCTTTTTTTGTTTAACTTGTCACGCCCAAAATCGTGTCCGTAACACTCACCCTCAAAAACAAAAAAGTTAGCTTGAAATTTATTTGAACAATGCGTTACATAATTGTAGAATACAATTGATGTTTTGTGGATTGCTGATAATAGTTCTCCTTTAGTTTAACCCCTTAAGGACACGTGACATGTCATGATTCCCTTTTATTCCAGAAGTTTGGTCCTTAAGGGGTTAAACCATATACTCTAAAATGATGAGGCCTGTCAGTCTTCAGACTTCAGAGAGAAATGCTGAGACAGAAACAAACAGCATAGCTTAAGTATTCTTCAATTAAATGGAAAGGAACACATTAAAAAATAACAATATCCTCTATAAAAGAAACAAACATTTGTAAAGTCGAAACCCATACTTCTTTTTTTTTAAACAAATATATGCAGCTACATATTGATATTTCTTTGTTTTCTTTCTTCACCTTTAAACACACTTCATTTCTCTTTTTAAGATCTTGCTTGGTTATGGCCCAGCTGCTGGAGGACAGTTCATTCTGTGAAGAGTTTATACAGCAATGCCCGGCTGCAGTAGAAGTGTTAAATTTAGTTGCACAGGAATGCAGTCCTGGTATGTTTGTGCTGCATTCTACAACAATGCAATAAAGTGGGGGAGCTGCTGTGGGAATTCCAGAAAATTATTGGTGGGAGAGAAGAAGAAAAATATCTATGGAAGGGGTGTCAAAGGGATTGATGCAAGGGAGGTGGGTTTTAATCACAGATTACAAATGTAAATAAAGATAAAGGGAAACGAGAGAGGAAAAAAAACAAGTAGAGGACAATGTAGAGAAATCTTTGCATTGCCTTAGCAAAATGTGTGACAATAATTTAGCGATATCCACTTTTAATTTTGGACAAGCTGTTTATTTGTTTAAGATCCAATTGTGTTATGTTTGTGTCAATCTAAAATACTTGCTTTGTGTTGCTGTATGTTGATATGAAGACTGTTTAATTGCAGGAGAACGCCTCTCTGTGGTGGAGGTACAGTGTGAAAGGCTGAGGATGTTGTACCGGGACTGTGCGCGTCCTCCACCCCCACCTCTCCATACGGAGCGTAGGCAGGTAAATAAACCGTATTACAGTTTTCATACTACTTGTTTTACAATTCTACTGACCTTAAAGTCGTATATTTTAACTGTAGAGAAACCTATTTATTGTAGTTATATTTATCTGAACACTATACATATCTTTCTGTTTCAGCCCAAGGAGATTACCTGGAGTCCTTCCCGGGTCTTCCCTCCAGTGAGAGCCTGTATGTTTTCATCACATCTAACAGCTGTAACGTTTTTGGCTGATCCCAGTGCTGGTGGCGGTCTGCCACGTGGAACGTTTATCTATGCAACTTCTCCTGTGCCTGTCCAAGTAAGATCAGTGTAGTATTAACTTATAACTGCTGAGTAGTCATTTGGAGGCATCTCATTCCTCTGGTATTTCTTGTTAAAAGGATCATTGATAGGTTTCTAAATGCAAGCCAATAGAGAGCATAATAATAAGACCGCCTCAATACAGTCTGTGCAATGGATAGCAGTGACATTTAAGAATAGGAAGTAAACTGTGCAGATGTAGGGAGTTAAGTGTGGTTGAATCCTGGGACCATCGCTCGTGTTGAACAGATATGGACTTTTCATTTAGAAGAATATTTAAGTTGGTCTTCAAGTTAGGATTAAGGCTTGAGGAACCGGTATAGTCCAAAAAAAACTATCTTTGTTTCCCCTTTTCAAGGCACCATCATTTTATTGGGAGATTGAAATTGTTTCCTATGGAGACACAGATGATGATACTGGTCCTATTGTGTCATTTGGATTTGCAACAGAGGCAGAAAAGCGAGATGGAGCATGGACAAATCCTGTTGGTACTTGTCTGTTTCACAAGTAAGTGACCTTGTTAAACTGAATGTCAGTTGTCCCCTTTCATTGTTTCTGTGAAACTGTCTCCTCTGCTTAGCGGCAGCAGAATTGATGGCAGCCAATGTAAATCTCCGATAAGGCTTGTTTGTGATTCATTTCTGTGTCTCTTGTGAATCTGAAATATAATTAGAAAAGAGACTCAGGGACGAATAAAATTCAAGGACACCAAGCACATTTCTTGAACAGGAGATGGGGAATAGGCATTTTGAATATAGAAAAAATTAATGTCCTTTCTTTCTTAGCCAAAAAAAAAAAACCCTTATACTAGATAAAGTACTGCTTGTATTGGGCACAAAACAAAAAAAACTGTCATAAATTGGTCTATAGATTATACATCAATATTAGAATTTCATTGACTATCTTTGCTTCTCTTAGTAATGGGAGAGCTGTTCATTACAATGGATCCAGTCTGTTACAGTGGAAGAGTGTGCGCCTAGATGTGGCCCTTTCTCCTGGTAAGGCCCGTACAAGTTATGTATGTAAATTATCTCTTGAACAAGAGTTAATGATCCATCTACACACATACACTAGCTGTTATCTTGCAATTAACTGTGCTGATTTCTCAATTGTGTGATATAGGGGATGTTGCTGGCATAGGATGGGAGAGAATGGAAGGTACACCTCCACCACCAGGTCAGCCAGCCAAAGGCAGAGTTTACTTCACCTATGGTGGACAAAGGCTTGGTCCTTTCTTGGAAGATGTTTCTGGAGGGATGTGGCCAGTTGTACATATCCAGAAAAAAGTAAGTGCATAATTGTGTATATATTTTTAGCCAGCACAGTTACAGTATAATTTTTTTTGTTCTTGTCTTCTGTGTTGTCTTGAGGTTGACCATGTATTAAATTAATGGTGTTTTTTTTTTTTTTTTTTTTTATATATAATTTTGGGGTCTGATCTGATAAATAGCTTTGTTTTATGCAACATTTCTGTGTCTGTTTAAAGCCCTCAACTTATATGCATTTTTTTCTCTTATCTTGGCAGAACACAAAAATACGTGCTAATTTTGGATCACGCCAGTTTGCATTTGCTGAAGGTCAGGCCCATCGCAATGCTGCTGATTTGTGTATTGATTTGGCTGAAGAGATTAGTGCAAACTTTGAAGCCCTGCCATTTGCTATGGCATCTGATAGTGACAATGATGCTGGAACCAGTATAGCGTCTGACCCTGGCAATCACGGACCCCCTTGCCGCATTGCTGCAGTTTCCTCCATGCAACAACGTAAGAAAATATTTGGTTTCTTGGGAAGCCATAACACCATATTTAAATCCCTGTTTGCAAACCTCCTTTGGTTTTCATATGCCTAAATACAATATTTTTGAAATTTCGTTGAAATGACTGTTTAAATTAGTCTATAATCGCAAAACATACTTCACTTCCGAGCAAACTCAAAACAAACAACTCTTAAGAATCTTTGTTATTACTTTGTATTACTGCCCTTAAAAAAGTTTTATGAGCACCCTCTATGTAATTAGTATCAATTTTATTTAGTGCTTTTTTTTTACCCTATAGGGACTTAAACATTTTTTAGCTCACCCACACCCAAATTGTAACTGAATTGGAAGCTTTTGACTTACTTAATGGAATTAATTTGATTGACGTCATGGAGAATCATAGTAATGCAACAATGAATACATTGGACATTGAACTAGAATGTCTGGTGGAAATCACATTTTATCTGCATGATATTCTCAGTGGAATACTTTTCTTTTTTTTTTCCCTCACGATTATAAGCATTGCAGTTAGATGCTTACTATAATCTGATTACATCAGTATTTGTTATTGTCCTTACTGAAGGACTCTGTAGGGGTACGTAGAACAGACGTTTGTGTCCAGGAAGCAGGGAAAACTAAACTAAATTATTCCTAAAGAATCTTTTTCCCCTCCTGTATATGAACAGGCTTCTTTTGTCAGCCTCTCTGTTCTGATCACTCGGATGCAATAGCTATTGATATTATCACATTGTCTATGCTTGTAATGAGTCCATTGCTCCTACTTGTATTCTAGAATGAACATATTGCATATAGCAGCATGAGTGGTGAAATTAATTTAATTGTACCACTTTACAGTTACTGTATTTTTACTTTAACTTATATTGCTCTTTCATACATCGTATTGGAAACATCATCGTGGCCATCTATCTATGTCCTTTTTCCCAACAATTCGACAATCAGCATAAGCAGACCATATAACTGAACTAAAACAGGTTATTTAGCACGTGTCCCTTAGATTGTGCTATTTTTAAGCTTTTAAAGATAAATTATCCTTTAATTTGCAAGTGGGGAAAACCTCTAGAAAATAATCTTGTCAACAACACCAAGGTGTAATTAAGATCTAGTTTAAAATAAACATGTTTGAGATATCTTTCCATTAAAAGCACAAAAGTTCTAGACAGTACCATGGTCAGGTTTGATGTAGTGATCTCTAAGCATGCACACTAGATTGCGCTCTCTAATTCCTATGGGACCCTTCACTAGTAATTGCAAACATTAGCAAAACTCTTACAATTATTTTCAATCAATACTACATATGTTCCTGCCTCTTGGATGTACATTGTGGATTCCAACTGCTGCTGTTCCTTAAATTCGGGTCTGTTCTTATGTCCCCATAGAATATGACAGTGATGCCGCCTGCCATTACAAGGTAGAGCTCAGCTATGAAAATTTCATAACTTCTGGTCCAGATCCTCACCCTCCACCTATTGCAGATGACGAGAGTGATGATGATGACGACGACGATATTCCACGGGTAATAATGCCAGATATCCTCATTTCTATTTTTTCGTTTCTGGAGCATGCTTGTGTACTGCAAAACAAACTGAACGATGTTTTATGTACATAATAATATAATGTTCTTGTCTTTACCAAATGTTCATTCCAGGGCAGGAATTGCTGAAAAGGTAGATCGCCAGCAATAGTATAACTCTTAACAATGATTCTTTTTATACCTAAGTTCAGAAATTAGCACACTGTTTTTAATTTCCTACGGCAATCTCCCAATACGGAGGCACATTCTTCTCATCACAGCAGACCTCTGCAGAACACCAATGTCATTGCAATTAGAGCCTGTATTATTGCTATTTATGCTCAGGTTTTGGAGTCCTTTTGTCTCCTCTCACCTTTGATGTTTTCTCGTATTAATTGCTGTAATATTACAGACAGCAGATTTGTTTCTTGTATGCTTGGTTCCATGCATTGAATTATAAATTTGTATCTCCTTCTTCCCTCAAGGAGGATCATTATGCGTTGTTGGTGAAAGCTTGGGAAACAAAGGTCTTTCCAACCATCAGGAGGCGATTTCGCAATGAAGCTGAGAGAAAGTCTGGGCTGGACCAAATTAAGGGAGCCCTGCAGTTGGGTATGCTAATCCTATTGGACATACATGTTTGTTTTTTGGTGGGTGGGTGAGGTTTTTTTTTTTTTTTTTTTGTTTTTTTTTTAAAGAAAGAAAGCAGACCTGTGGCTCAATTAAAAATTAATGGCACCGCTAGAATAGATTCTCTAGAACACTTATTTTATTTGTTTGTCAAAGACAAAAAGTGCAAAACCCAAACAATTCTATTTTGAAAGGTGTCCATTTTATTATTCCTTCTTATTTATTCTATCCCATATTTTTCCCTCCCGGGATACAACCCCTTCCTCTCTCTATCCCTGATTTCTACATTTCTTTCTAGGAAACTGTTAAAATGTTATACTGTAATAAATTGCAAAAAACACAATTATTGGATTTCTATAGAACATGAAGATATTGAGTTCTTGATAATACAAATTTTAAATTTCCCATTTTATTGTAAAGTGCTGTGGAATAAGCTGGCGCTATATAAATACCAATAATAATAATAATAATAATAAATTCGTGCTTAGATGCACATAAGAGTTATAGCAATATTTGTATTGTGTTGCAGGCATGGTGGATATAGCACGGCAGACTGTGGAGTTCCTGTATGAGGAAAATGGCGGCATCCCAAGAGATCTTTATCTTCCAACTATTGAGGACATTAAAGACGAAGCAAATAAATTCACAATTGACAAAGTTCGCAAAGGTATCGTTTTCAGATGTGATAGAAGCTCTCCAGCCTTGTTACCTCACGTTAACTATGAATTATGCAAGAAGCCAATGTTGTGTTTACATGTTAACGGACACATGGTTGCCACATCGTTCAGTGTGGCCTTTGTTAAAAGGAAATTTGACTTAGAGAGTTAAGTATGTATGTGTTTACATTAAAGAGACACTATAGTCACCAGAACCACTACAGCTTAATGTGGTAATTCTGGGGAAAATAGCCTGCCCCTGAAGCCTCAGCATGGTAAACGCTGCCTTTTCTGAGAGAGAGCAATGTTTACACAGTTGCCTAAGGATTCCTGGATTCGGTTCTGCAAAGTTTATAGGGCTAAAGTTTAGTGCTCCATACTCTGTATTGAGTTACGTTAAGTCAGTGTATCTCTACGAGGAGATATTGATTGCCGCAGCAAGGCGATTTGCCTTCCATGTGGGGAGGCATTTTTTTGGGACTGAGATCATCAGGATTGATGATCTCAGATGGGGAGCTATGGCAGAGCGCCAGGGGAAGTAAGGTAACCTGAAGTATCTTTTTTACTACTTTTGGTTGAGGGCTCGGATATCTAAATAGGCAGTGTAACACTCTAGTTATTGGAATTCATGATTGTATTTCTAATGCTAAAGTGTTCCTTTAACTTACCATATTCATAGTACATAGTTTTTATACATAGCTTTTTATGTACAAGTTGTGACCTTCCAGCACCTTTGCCATTTATGGGAGATGGGCCTTATATTAATTTCTTCTCATAGGTGCGTTATCTGAACAAGCTTATATTTTAAATAAAGTCCTTCAGAATAGAGATTAAAAAATATTTTACCACGGCCATATATTTATTTTTTTATTTGGTTAAGTTTGAAGTATGCAGATATATTTTATATAAATAAATAAGAATTGTCTGTCTTTTCTGGCTTTAGTTTGTTACTTTATTGAAAACCATTTATAATAACACATTACTATATAATTTATTTCTGTTTGTTTTTTTGTTTAATCACCAACATATTTAACAGTAGAATGAATAGCAAACAAGTTAACGAGTAAATAGTAGGAAGTTGATTGTTGCATTATTCAGACCAAGATCGTAACTTACATTATCTATTTCATTGATATTAAAGGGGGGGTGAACTACAGCAAATGATTAAGAAGTGCACATGATCAAGGGGGGAAAAAAAGTATTTTTATCTTTTTTTTTTTTTGGTGGTAACACGAGATTTTCTGTGTTCAGTACAGGTTCATTAGCTGTTATACCTAGCCTTGTTTTCTAGTCTAATTTAGCATATTTTATTTCAACCCCAGTTGCTAGCTAGCATGCGATTTATATGTGGTTATGCACCTTGACGAATGTATACTTTGGTTGCACCATAAATTAACTCATAGTTCACTTTAAGCCTCATGAAGCTGGCTTACTGCTTTCAATGAGGTTTATATCTCTGCTTTTCAAGGCTAAAGTGGATAGTGAAGTGTTTATAGACCCCTGGATCATTATTTGTCATTCTATATTTAAATGTTCTAACTCTCTTACCAGGTATTACAGTAGTTGTTCGTTCTCCAGACAGCAACAATGTTGCCAGCACTGCTGTGGGAACGGCTTTGCCTAAATTTGCTATCCGTGGGATGCTAAAGACATTTTCTCTGCATGGTGTTGTGCTGGATGTGGATTCGGTGAGATATTTGTCATGTTACAATAAGAAGATTGTACGCAATCACTTTGATTTTGAAATAGGTGGAGTGAGATTAATCAACTTGTCTCATATCTCATATTATCACATGTCTGTGACATATTATTGCATATCTTACACATTTGGATATATTGCATGCCACACACACTGCTCGATAGGTACATTATAGGTATTTCTTCTATACTAGTGAATAGGTAATAGGGCATACCTCACAAACTGGATATCATCACTTATCTACTGCACAATGTGCCATGCCTCAAACATTGCTGTTCAGATTTCCTTTGTAATTGTTCGAGGACTAGCCGTTGATAAGGAATACCTGCTATGTGGATTGTAATATTTAACCACATTTCATAAATATTAGGAGGTGTTTTTTTCAAGTATGCATATGTAATATACTTTTTGTCCCATCAGAAATTCTCAAAGTCCTCTTTCAGTTGCTAATCAGTATTGTGCTTTTAGGTGAATGAGTTGGTCCAGGTGGAGACTTACTTGAGAAGTGAAGGAGTGTTGGTGAGATACTGGTATCCCATAGATATGCTTGAGAGACCCCCTGCTGGATACAGAAGAATGGCAACTAATGGACTGGTCACCCTGGACAGCACAAACATTCAGATTCACAAGTATGTTTCTTACAAAGCAGACCATTGTGTGGAATCATTGTACAGTTACAAGCTTTGGCCATATTGGTAATCTTGAGTTACTAATTATTAGGAAAAAAGGTGCTTTTTTTTTGAGTCTGAGAAGCAGGCATTCGTTTATTAGGGACTTACATGCTTAGGAATTCATTAACTTTGTTTTTTGTTTTGTCTTTTCTAATATGTGCAGGGAGTTATTGCGTTGTGAATCGGCTCTTGCCAGGCTGTACTGCCGTGTTGCTTTACTCAATATCTTTGCTCCAAAGTCGCCGCACACTTTTACTCGCCTGTTCCACATACCTGCCATCCGTGACATCACCTTGGAGCATCTCCAGCTGCTTTCTAATCAGCTTCTGGCACCACCCCTCCCTGGTAACAAATCATTTTATAGAATTGGACAGAATATGGTCGTGTGCTCGGGAATTTGCAGTGTGTTTGTTTATAGAGGTTATTTGTATTGTTTATAGGGTTTTATACCCATAAGATGTCTTAATGTCTGTTAAAAGGAGTTAGAATTCCAGATGTAATCTGACTGACTAAAATAGGATTATATAGTGTTTGTGAGTGCTAGTTATATGTTTTGTTTCTTACCTTATGTTATGCAAAGCCTTGTGTTGTTATTAGCTGTTAATTCAACATATTAAGCCACAGCATCGCTCTGTAATGGTTATATTATGTGTCTGAGATGGATTGGTTTTGTCTTCCCAGATGGTACCATCAGTTCGAGCTCCATTCTCATTGCGCAGTCTCTGCAGCATTGCATCAATTCTCAGAACTGCTCCTCAACCGACCTTTTCTACCAAGGCAACTCTCAGTCCATAAGAGAATGGCTCAGTGTGGCAATCACTAGAGCTCTTCATCAAGGGGAAGATAGTCTCTTAGAGCTAACAAAACAAATATGCTCTTTCCTTCAGGTGGGCCTTTTCTGTGTATGTTCATTCTTAGTAAAAATGTGTGTTTTATTTATTCTAATAATTATTGTGATAAATATGTGTGAGGGGTTTAGGTATTTTAATGTTCGTTCAAGAATTTATCATGTCCTAAGTACTCACAAAATCTGACATGATGAACGGCTGAGCTGCATGGACGTGTTCTGCTAGCTCTCCCAAAAAGCCACCAGCTAATCCGTCCACATCGAGCTGAAAATAAATGATGGGTCACCCCAAAAGATCCCAAACCCCTCAACATCAAACGGGGAAACCCCCGGCGAGCAAACACGGCGCACTTACCAAATTCTACCGTGATCACACGGAACCCCAACACGAGGCTGCGGGCCTGTCCATGGCGCCTGAATCCTCTCAGGACGGCTCGGCACCCTCGAGCCCGGAATGTTCCATGAGGTCCACAAACCCAGAGGACATGTAGCTCAAGGAGCTTATACGAAACTTACCCACTAAAGACGACATAGCAAACTTGCTAGGCAAAATGGAAGCCTCCTTCAAGACGCGCCTAGACACCATTGGGACAGATGTCCGCAAGATGGGAGATAATCACCTCACTGGAAGATGATCGCGACCTGCTCAGTGCACAAGTGCAGAAACTTCAAGCTGCTATGAGCACACACACGTCCACCATCTCAACATTCTACCGCTCACTAGATGATGTGGATAACCGGGGACGCCGCAACAATCTCAGGATTAAAGGCTTACCTGAACAGGATCAAGAAGATATAGGAACATCCTAAACAAATTATTTAATCTACTCCTCAATAGACCGCGAGACATCCAAATCCTGCTGGATAGAGCCCATAGAGCCCTAAAACCAAGAGGCGCACCCTCCGCTGCACCAAGGGACGTGATATGCAGGCTCCACTACTACTCAGAGAAAGAAGACATCCTGAGGGCACTGCGACAGACCTCACAACCGCTGCTGTACCACGACTCCCTGGTGCAGATCTATCCGGACCTGTCTTGGGCAACCCTACAGGCGAGAAGGATTTTGAAACCCATCACGGAACAACTCAGGGTGAGAAATATAAAATACAGATGGGGCTTTCCCTTCGCCCTAATAGCCTCACACATGGGATCCACGCACCAAATAACATCAATCCACAATGTTCCAAAATGGAAGCCTCCTTCAAGACGCGCTTAGACACCATTGGGACAGATGTCCGCAAGATGGGAGATAATCACCTCACTGGAAGATGATCGCGACCTGCTCAGTGCACAAGTGCAGAAACTTCAAGCTGCTATGAGCACACACACGTCCACCATCTCAACATTCTACCGCTCACTAGATGATGTGGATAACCGGGGACGCCGCAACAATCTCAGGATTAAAGGCTTACCTGAACAGGATCAAGAAGATATAGGAACATCCCTAAACAAATTATTTAATCTACTCCTCAATAGACCGCGAGACATCCAAATCCTGCTGGATAGAGCCCATAGAGCCCTAAAACCAAGAGGCGCACCCTCCGCTGCACCAAGGGACGTGATATGCAGGCTCCACTACTACTCCGAGAAAGAAGACATCCTGAGGGCACTGCGACAGACCTCACAACCGCTGCTGTACCACGACTCCCTGGTGCAGATCTATCCGGACCTGTCTTGGGCAACCCTACAGGCGAGAAGGATTTTGAAACCCATCACCCTAATAGCCTCACACATGGGATCCACGCACCAAATAACATCAATCCACAATGTTCCAGTGTTCACAAGAGCTATGGACTTGCCCAACATGGAGGTGATGGACTGGTATGGCACATACCCAGGCTCAACCACGACACAACTCCCCCAGCAAAGCAGAAGCCAAACTCCAGCTAGAAGAAGGAACAGCGAACCAGGTGGATCATGGCGTAGTATTAGCCCATCCACCCCGAGATCATCACGCCACTAAATTGCCCCCACTGCGACCACCTGGGAAATGCCTGCCGAAATTGTATACACGCACATCCCCCGATGCACGTCAGATCCCCGACATGGTGAAGAATCGGCCTGGACCGGCACGCGGCCTAATATGAATGCAGAACGGGACAAAGTGACAGTGAGTTAACCGTCCCATAAGAGACTCTGGGCCCCCCCCCAGTCTATCTACCGAGCCAGATACCGACCCCGTTTGCGCTGCCACATGGCGGGTATGTCCCCCCTCCAAAACGGACTCAGATAGACCTTCTGCTCCCACTATAACTTATCTCTGAGTCTACTGCCCAGGTCTAGGCCCAGGGGGAATCCACACCTAAGCCGGGTCGGGGCCTGCCTTCTCTCGCCCCCTTCCCCTCCTAAAAAGGGCCGGCTTGGCACACGGGGGGACCTCCTGGGGAGCGGATGGGGTAGATTGGACGAGCTTGACGACCCCTGTGGGCGAGGGCTTGCCGACACATGCTGGGACATTGACCAAGACTGTGTTATATCTGTATGCTTTTATGTTGAAACGTGTGCTGTGTGGGGGGCCCGTCGCGGTGTCACTGCGGGCACACCGGGACGTTGAATTCACCAGGGGTTAACGTGCACCATATAGATATGGGGATTAGCAACAACAAAAACCGAAGTATCTTTATCGCAATTATACACTGACAGGCTTCCTTTCCCAGGTATTCCAAATCACCCCCCTTCCCCCCAACCATCCCATCATTTATTGTCTCACAACTTCCCATGGATTGCTGGTGCACTTGGAAGTCACCCAGCTTACACTCCATAAGTGCAGAGCCTTACACCCTGCATCTGGAAATCACTCAGTCCTGGACTCCCACCCTCCTTTCAGCGGTGCCCTTCAGATTCCCTAGTGGCAATTAACCCACTATCTGGGATAGACACCGACAGACATCCGTTCCCAATTATAATCCTCCTCAACAACCCTCCGCTACAAACCGATTAACCGCGCTATTATTTCCCTCCTTTATAATTTTGATTTCCCTTACTTCAACCTATATTTATCGGTTTCATTGTACATAGTCACACCAGTTGAAACTCTAATCAAGTGCATCTATAGCGAAAGCTGACACAATGGACTCCACTCCCCCCCCCCCAATACTCAACCCCTGACGGCAGACATACATATACTCACCCTTAACACCAGAGGTCTCCACTCGCCCGAGAAGAGATCACTGACCCTCCATGATCTGCAAAAACAAAAGGTGGACATCGCTTATCTACAAGAGACCCACTTTAAGAAGGGGGTCGCACCCTCTCTAAAAAATACCAGATACCCACTGGGGTTTTTCAGTGACTATACAGAAGCTAAGAAGAGAGGGGTAGCCATCCTTATCTCCTCCCAGATCCCATTCATACTCAAAGACAGCCATACAGACGACTCAGGTAGACTGATTCTGGTAAAAGGGCTCATTGGACACAGCATGGGGACCCTAGCCAATCTATACTTACCAAATAGGAACCAATGTCAATCCTTTAGAAAATATCTCAAAACCATAGAATCGTTCCAGGAAGGTATCTTAATCATGGGTGGGGATCTCAATGTCTCCCTGGACTCCCAAATGGATACAACCTCAGGGTCCACTACGTACGAAATTCCCACACGGCGGCAATTCAACCGCCTACTAGACCGAGCACAATTATTTGATGCTTGGCGGGTAACAAACACACACTCCAAAGATTACTCGTACTATTCCACAGCCACCAAAACATACTCAAGGATAGACATGCTCTTTCTCCACCATAGGTTCCTACACCTTGTAAAGAGGTGCCACTACGGCCCAATTACGTGGTCAGACCATGCACCCCTGTCTCTTGCCATTCGAATACCCTCTCTCCCGACACACTCCTTTCAATGGAAGTTAAACAACCAATTACTAAACAACCCAACTCTCATAGCCAAAGTATCGGAGAATCTCCAACACTATTTTAAAGAAAATACCTCCCCGGAGGTTTCACCTACTACTACCTGGGAGGCGCATAAACCAGTAATCAAGAGGACTCCTCATAGCTTTATCCTCCCAAATGAAAAAGGATCGCGAGGCTCAAACTCGCTCCCTTACCAACTCCATCCGATCCCTAGAAGAAGAACACAAAAGGTCCAATTCCTTCGATACATATAAACAATTGACACAATATAGATCGTCCCTACAACAACTCCTCAATGTACACATTAAACGTAAACTCTCCCTCTCCAAACACAATTACTACGCTAACAGCGGCAAATGCGGCCGCCTACTGGCCAAGATGCTGCAGGACACCAGACAAACCACATTTATTTAAAAAATTAAAACAGATTCAGGGGACACAACACACATGCTACCAGACATTCTAAATGCATTCAGGGACTTTTATTCCAAACTTTACAATCTGAGACAAACACCCCCGGACAAAACAGAAACCGTTTAGCGCACACACTCCCCGCAAACATCCAGAGGGCAATAGACGAACCCATCTCAGTCAAAGAGTTTGAAGACGTCGTACAACACCTCCCACTGAGAAAAAGCCCGGGCCCAGATGGCTTCACAGCCCCATACTATAAATCCTTTAAAAGCCTACTATCTCAGCCTTTCACAGCGGCAAACAACTCCCTCACACATTCAGCCAAATTACCTGACTCGGCCCTAGAAGCACATATTACGTTGATTCCCAAACCGGGCAAGGATCCCCTGAGCTGCGGGAGCTACAGACCTATCTCCCTAATTAATGTGGATCTCAAAATATTCACCAAGATCCTAGCCAATCGCATACGCCCACTTCTCAAGGAGCTGGTCCACCCTGACCAGTCGGGCTTTGTCCCATCATGCGAGGCCAAAAATAACACCATGAAAGTGCTAAATCTTATACACCTTTCAAAGCTCTCCGCAGAGCAAAGCCTATTAGTCTCCATTGACGCGGAGAAGGCCTTTGACAGGGTGGACTTGTCCCTTCTCTTGACAACTCTGGAATACATGGGGTTTGACCCCGCGTGGATCAGGTGGATGAACGCGCTCTACTCCAACCCCACTGCTAAAGTCCGTGTCAATGGACAACTATCCCAGCCCTTCCATATCAGAAATGGCACGAGACAGGGGTGCCCCCTATCTCCTCTACTTTTTGTCCTAGTAATAGAGCCCTTCCTGCAGGGCATCAGAGACAACCCAAATATACAGGGAATACAAATAAATAACGGGGAACACAAATTGGCAGCTTTTGCCGACGACCTCCTATTCTCCATCACAAAGCCCACGACTTCCCAGCCCTAATCCGAGACATTAATGGGTACACAACCGTATCCAACTTCAAGGTAAATTTCACGAAGAGTGAGATTCTACCACTCAAGCTGAACCAAGAAACAAAAAACTCCTTGCAGGGAGAATTCCAGTTCCGCTGGGCAGATGAGGCTGTGACTTATCTGGGGGTCCGCATACCCTTCAATATATCCAAAATCTACAGTCTAAACTTCCCGCCTCTGCTACAGTCTCTCACGAAAGACCTATCCAGGTGGGATAAACCCATCTTTGGTTGGCTCTGCCGCACACACATCCTAAAGATTAACACCCTCCCCAAAATTCTTTACATGCTACAAACCCTTCCTATTGCTCTACCTAAAACCTTTTTCACCACCCTAAGACGCACCTTCAGCACCTTCATATGGGCTCATAAACACCCCAGATTATCACACAAGCTACTGACGACACATAAACTTTCTGGAGGTCTTGGTCTACCTAATATAGAGAACTACCATAAAGCCATAGTCCTCTCGCGGATTTATGAGTGGATGATACCCAATAACCCAAAACAATGGGTGCCACTCGAAGTACACTGTTTCCCTATACCTATACACACCATACCTTGGCTTGACAACGGCAGAACTCTTATCAACCACCCACACAATCTCCACCCAACCATGACCCCGACATTACGCACATGGCAACAGATTAGAACGCTGCCAAATATCTCACCACATCCATCCCCTTTATACCCACTAACCTACAACACGCTATTTCGACCTGGTATGAACCCATCTACGTTCAAAACTATACACACATCTAGCTACATTAGGTTGGGACCCTTACTCAATGCCCAAGGGATCAAACCCACAGAGGAGATCATACCCAACTCAATAGCCACACCTTTACTACGCTTCAACATTAATCAGCTAACGCACTTCACATCAACCACACCACTCCTCTGCGGTGCAACAAGAGACCTATCCACGTTTGAAAACTTGTGCGATAGCGTAGGCCTCAAGTCGAAACACATCTCAAAACTCTATAATCTACTTCAGAATGACACATGTCACCCTAGCCCCCCCATTCCTGGCCCAATGGGAAAGGGAACTCAACATTTCCTTCTCCAGCTCAGAAAGCAAAGGCATCTTCACGAACATATTCCACTCCTCAATCAGCAACGCCACACACGAACACAACTAGAAACGCATAGCCAGATGGCATTATACCCCATCACACTTAAGCCGCTTATTCCTTACCCTCCCGGACTCCTGTTGGAGGTGCCACCAACCTGGAGGCACGCCGGGACATATCTGGTGGCAATGCCCAGTCATTCAAACATACTGGCAAAGGATCATGAACCTGATCTCGGTGATAACGGAAACTAACTATCACCCAAAGTATCCCTATTTCTCATATACTCACAACCGATGGCCAAACCCCAGAAAACGCTAATCAACCACCTAATCACCGCAGCCAATATGCTTATCCCGATTTACTGGAAAAAACAATCATATCCGACAATAAGGGAATGGATTCAAAAGGTGGAGTCTATAAGATTAATGGAAAAGCTACATTTCTCACTGGCTCATTCATACTCTAAATACACGACATGCTGGTCGCAGTGGCTAACCTTTATGAGCACATACTCACCTACCCACACTTAACCCACATAGGGGCAGGAACGCACCCCATCCAAACCACACTGCCACCCTGCTACACGAACACACCTGACGACCGAAGAGCACCTGACAACCGAACCTACAGAACTAACTAGACGCACCCACCTGAGCATATACAGGACCACCCTACTACATTCTACATAACATGGGATACACTTATCTCCCCATACTCCCTTTGTCTGCCTAAGCTTCAGCTAATTTACCAATGTTCTAAGAACCTAGTCCATTAGCTACTCTATGAATATGCATGTCTTCGCCTGACAGTATCCTGGAAAATGTGATATGTACAAACCTAATATATTGCATTATTGTTATGTTATGCCTACAAGTTAGAGCATGGGTTGTCAACCTGGTCCCTACCGCCCACTAGTGGGCGTTTCAGGATTCCAGGTGGGCGGTAGGGATTTCCAGGTTGATGGTGCGGGCGGTTGCGAGCCGGCGGTACCCGTGCGACTGGGTACCACCGTGACCATTTGCGGCTCCGGCCCGCGCGGTAAACCGCCGGGGCCGCCTTCCAAAGTGTCCATCGGGTGGCCCATGCTGTCAGGGCCACCCGATGAATGCGGATTGTAAGGGGGCCCGGTCAGCGCTGGGCGCTTTAACAGCGCGACCGGGCCCCATGTGATGACATCAGAGCTGGGAGGAAGTGATTCCCCGGTCACTCCTCCCAGCTAAAACTGAGAGCCGCGCGGGAGGAACACCAGGGAGTCAGAGTGGGAACTCTGACTCCCATCCACCTGAGCCACCACTGGACCCCAGGGAAAGTCACCCTCCTGCACTTTAAAGGTAGGAAACAGGATGGTGACTTAAATATAATGTGTGTGTATGTCTTGTGTGTGTGTCTTTGTATGTATGTCGTGTGTGTCTGCATGTGTGTTTGTCTTATGTGTGTGTCTATGTATGTATGTGTGCCTGTCTGTTTGTATGTATGTATGTGGTGTGTGTGTGTGTGCGTGCCTTGTGTGTGTGCGTGCCTTGTGTGTGTGCGTGCCTTGTGTGTGTGCGTGCCTTGTGTGTGTGCGTGCCTTGTGTGTGCGCCTTGTGTGTGTGTGTGCGTGTCTATGTATGTGTGCATGTATGTTTGTATGTATGTGCCTGTCTGTTTGCCTTGTGTGTGCGTGCGTGTCTTGTGTGTGCGTGCGTGTCTTGTGTGTGCGTGCGTGTCTTGTGTGTGCGTGCGTGTCTTGTGTGTGCGTGCGTGTCTTGTGTCGTGTGTGTGTGTGTGTGTGTGTGCGTGTCATGTGTCGTGTGTGTGTGCGTGTCAGTCTGTTATAGTGGACTGTGGGGATATTTATGGGATAATAATTGTAAACAGATGAGAAATTGCCCACTATTTCAATTCTCAGATCCCTAATCGTTATCGTGTTAAATGAAATTTATATCACATAATTAATATCACAAATTGTTATAAAAATATAATTTTTATTTTTTAACAATTTAAATTAATAATGATGAGTAACATGCATGATAATAATCAATGGAATTCGAGTATAACAATATGCAATACAATATGGTAATTTAAAACAAACATTTCCTAATGACTAAGACGTAGTTTAGAATCTACACATTAGGTGTCAAGATTGATTTGATTTACGATGGGCTTCACAGAGGGAATGTTTCACAGAGGGGAGAGAACTCTTCAGCGTGCAGCTTGAAGCAATAAAAAAAAAAAAAAAAAACTTAGCTGGCAGTTTAGAAATGACCCTTGCAATGCTGGCTAGACCTCCTAAATAGTTAAGATCTACTCCTATGTAATTTTAAATAAATAACATTTAACCAGTCATCAACCATTTCCTTGATTTTATCCAATGAGAGAAATCTACTATGTTATATAAGCTGATATTTTAATTAATTTGTCTAAATAGATATTTTATCTTATTTTAGAGCCAATCAATACAGCTGGATAAATGGTCATGATATAGTAACAAAAAAAAACCGTGCTATAGAGGCGCTCAAACAATGATAAAATGAAGAATCTAGTATGACTAAGCAGCTCAACACACGTGAAGGTACCTCCAAACCTTAACACAATAACATGCAAAACAGTGGGGTGATGAGAGTGGAAAGGTCACAACAAACAGGACCCAGTGGAGCGCTAAAGAATATGTCAACTCACCCTTATATATAGGGATGTAATTGTAGAAAAATCTACAGGGAATGAGATATAATGGAAATAATAGTGTAGTATATCTGGACTAGGTGGATAAGGAGAGAAGAGTTATATGGTAACAAACTCACATGGTACAGAGCCTGAAAGAGATAGGCTCAAATCATAGGCGCAGGGGTATTTTAAAGCAAATACCAGGCTTCTTCAATGGCTGTGTATCAATCCTCAGAGAAAGGGAGAAAGAAGGACAATGGACCAAAGTCCTAGTGTATTATCCTCAACACAAAAAATGGATCTGAACAAATACAGAAACTTGCTCACCTTTAAATGAGCCAATCCGAACTGGGCTCTCAGTTAAATGGACAATGTGCCTTTAAGAGGGCACTACTCTTCTTGTTAGCAGGAAAAGTGGATGCAGGTCAAGGACTCAAATTTTAAAAAATAATAAATTTATTGTAAAACACTTACATAAAAATCAAATAAAAAGCTCCCATAAATAAATGGTGCAGAAAAGAGTCCTCTCCCGAGACGCGTTTCACCTTGTACAAAAGGCTTTTTCAATCGGTGTCAAAAAAGCCTTTTGTACAAGGTGAAACGCGTCTCGGGAGAGGACTCTTTTCTGCACCATTTATTTATGGGAGCTTTTTATTTGATTTTTATGTAAGTGTTTTACAATAAATTTATTATTTTTTAAAATTTGAGTCCTTGACCTGCATCCACTTTTCCTGCTAACAAGAAGAGTAGTGCCCTCTTAAAGGCACATTGTCCATTTAACTGAGAGCCCAGTTCGGATTGGCTCATTTAAAGGTGAGCAAGTTTCTGTATTTGTTCAGATCCATTTTTTGTGTTGAGGATAATACACTAGGACTTTGGTCCATTGTCCTTCTTTCTCCCTTTCTCTGAGGATTGATACACAGCCATTGAAGAAGCCTGGTATTTGCTTTAAAATACCCCTGCGCCTATGATTTGAGCCTATCTCTTTCAGGCTCTGTACCATGTGAGTTTGTTACCATATAACTCTTCTCTCCTTATCCACCTAGTCCAGATATACTACACTATTATTTCCATTATATCTCATTCCCTGTAGATTTTTCTACAATTACATCCCTATATATAAGGGTGAGTTGACATATTCTTTAGCGCTCCACTGGGTCCTGTTTGTTGTGACCTTTCCACTCTCATCACCCCACTGTTTTTTAAATGGTCATGATATGCTAACGTGATATTAATCACACAAATACATTAATGGCTATATTAATCCCAGCTGCAGATAGGATGCTATAACCATATATATATTCTTTAATAATTAAGATTTCTAAATATGAAATCTAATCATGATTTATCCAGTCATATATCATGCTATTAATTTTAATTAATTCATTAAATGCCTGTATATTTACCAGTTAAGTAGATATTTTCTCATCAGATGTTCTCAGGTAGCTAAGTGTCATGGGTCTCTTTCTCTGCATGGAGTGTCTTGATTTTCTGAGTGTCCGATTCTGCCTGGATCTCTCTCCTCAATCTTTTACATTTTTTTCGACCTTTCCTTGTCTTAACTTTTTAAAGGGGACATTCCTCTAAGTGATAGCCAATCACAAATGTGGGGTGTGGTTGCCTTCTAGGTAACCATTCTCGTATTTGAACTCTAGAGGGCAGTATTGTCCCACTAAACATACCTATCCAGGAAAGAGTTAACTTTTCCTGGTGGCTATTTTTGACGTCATTTACATTATCTATATGTGGCCTATAACTTATTTTATCTGTCAGATCAAGAGGATTTCTTCAGACTATGCGTCTGCAGATTCTGCTATAATTCCTAAAATTGACATTTTAAACTATAGATGAACTTCTTTAATACAATGGGATGTTGTACATATAGAAAGTAACATTTAATATAATCTTCTGTCACCTCTGTCTGGGTTTAGAATTTACTCTTATTCCATTTGCATTTAGACAGTCTGTCCACCCCCATCCTGAATGTCTTATCTATTTGGTTTGTTTATATACACATTCCATTCAGCTCTGGCTAAGCGGTCAGTTTTAGAGAAAGGAAAGAAATTCTGTGTCTCTTTTGTTAGCTTGAAGATACAAAATGGAGTCTGGTCTGTTTAGCGATGACTTCAGAATATACACTTTGTATTTCTATCATAGCACAAAATGTCTGCCGTTATAAATACCCTGACAGGACTATAGTAAGTGGGCTACCTAGCTCAGCCTTCCTACTGGACATTGCTATAAGGAAGGTTAAAAAATAGAAAAAAGGGAAAAAAGGTGGGATGGGGAATTGAACCAGATATCAAATATTTAGTCTCGCAGCATCAACCTCAAGGATCTCATTAATCACTAGTAAAGGTAATTTCAATTTACTTTGTTTTCTCATTAAACGTTATAAAGTTAAAAACCTTATAAACCTGCATTAAGTAGAAATAAAAAGATAAATGTACGTACATTTATTTTTTTAAAAACACCCTTCTTTCTAAAAAATATTCTGCATTTGCGCGAAAACTGGTGGGCGGTAAGGAAATTTTTTCAGCCAAAAAGATGCATTAGTGGGCGGTAGGTAGAAAATGGTTGATTACCACTGAGTTAGAGCCTGGTGACGCTAATGTGGCGATACAGGCACTGTTGTACCTATTTACTCTGTACTAATAAAAAATAAAAAAAATAAAAAAAAATCTGACATGATGCTTGCTAGTCATGTTTAAATTGTCAGTAATATTTTCTGTAGAACTGTCACTTCCCTGTAGAACTGTCACTTCCCAGTATTTGTAATATGTTTACTGATTGTATGTAACAAATATGTATATTTGTTTTTATCCTCCGACTGGACACCCGTCAATCATTGTTATAAGCTCTGTTGTTTACCTCTGACAGTCAGCATAGAGAAAGCATACAAGGGCTGTATCTAGAGCAATGCCATTTGCTAAATATTTGATATTAAATTAAAAGAAAATGCTACATCAATTGGAAAAATAAAATAGCTTATCTCAAATTATAGGTGGTTTTCAGTGTTTTATTAAATTGTGTAATTTACAGAAATTGGCAGTTCCCCTTTAAAAAAATAAAGTTTTCATAATATAAATAAGAGATGTCTAGTCTGTGTTGTTAGAATGCCTATTAAGTAGTGCTGTTGTGTCAGCATATTTGGTTATTCTTTATTTAAATTTGTGTTATCTTTCTTGTATTTTGCAGCATTCTCCAGAGCAATTTCCATGTGAAGAGTTCCCCATCACAGACTCCAAGCTTAGCATGGATATAACGTTTCCAGGTGCAGCCTTCGTGGTGGTGTCCTGTAAAGAAGGCCAGTCTGGATTCCGCAAGGAGTGAGTGATATTAACAAAATGGGCATTCATAGCACTGTTTGACTTGTGCTGGCTCTGCCCCAGATCTGCCTCCTTGACAGTCTCAGCCAATCCTATAGGGAAGCATTGTGATTGGCTCAGACCACCATTATGTCAGCAGACACAAGCAGTTTCACGGGCAGACAGGGGCAGTACCAGCAGCTTCAGACTTGAATACAAGTAATATTGTACTATATTTAGGGAACCAAGCAGGGATCAGGGGGGCTAGATGGTGGTTTTAACATGTTTGTGTTCCCAACCCTATAGTGTTCCTTTAATGAATAAAGACATGAACTAAGCAATTTGTCATTGTTCTAATAACTGGATGAGATACATTTTTCACGTGCTTGTTTTTTGTTTGTTTTTGGGGGTGGGGGAGGTTTAATATGAATGGACATACGTGCAGTTTTTGTTCTTCAATAGTGATTATATGGGTTACTATAAGACCTGAAGAAATAAAAATCGTAATGGTAAAAAGAGAACATGAAGTTCATTGACTCTCAAAATTAAATATATTTTTTTCCTTTAGCTCTTCTTTATATAAGGCTCCTTGGGCACGTGTTATGGTCTATGGTCTTGGCCATAAAGTGAAGAAGAATGGGCAGCTGAACCTTATAGAATCGGTGTGTTATCCACGGGATGCTTCCCCCAGTAACACAGGCCTAACTCCTCCTCCAATCACCAACCAGTATCCAACAGCCATCATTCCTACCGACAAGATCCACATCAAGTTAGGTTTGTGTTATGTTCTTGCCAGATGAAGGCTCATTCCTGATTATAAAGCTTGATGTTTCTTAATTCTAATCCTCGAACCATTGGCTTAAAAACGTCAGATCAGCAACTGGACTAAATTCAATACATCTGCGTTATGAGATATGTTTGTGAAGTATAAACGGTTTGTATCTGTGGAGTAGAATAGTTCTGGACCATTTGTCATTTACATACATTTTCCCTCCTTGTTTTGTCCCCTACATCTTTACAGAGAAATGAATCATCAGTCCAAATACAAAAGTTCCTCCTTTTTAGGTCTCTCTCTTTTATTGAATTTTGTTCCTGTCTGCTGATGTTTAATCATGATAATATCATAAATCATACCAATTATAATGCACTTAAAGAGATTTGAGTTTGAATACTAAAACTCACTACAAAATTTCTTGAAATGATCATGATCATCTCTGCTGCGAACACATGGGTGCAATCTGTTGGCACCCCTGGTTAAACTGAGCTTATAGTTCATAGATCCTGCTTTATGAATGACTGATGAGGACACACATAATTGTTAATCTCGTTTTTTTTGTATGTGTGGTTCAATATAGGTCTCTAAATCCATGTCCTGTTGCAGGTGTGTCTCCTGCTCCTGGAGCAGTACTGGTCATCCACTCCCTGCCCTTAGAGTTTCCTCTAGCAATGGCTTTTACAGAACAGCTGCTAACGTGGAAGCTAGAGGATGTGAATGAGAAATCTGAAGATGATCTTGATACCATACCTTCTTCTATACTTCTGCAAGTGGTGGAGCTGATAGGTACGTTTGAAAACAATAAAAACGTCTTGTAGGTGATGTGCAATATATATTGACTGTTTTTTGTTTTTTTTTTTATCCTCGTGATATCCCCTAATTAAAATTAGGTTGATCTCGAAAATAGTATCTGCTTTTTTAAATATTAATGGCCTAATGTCAAGATTTGCTGCACATTGTCTACTGTAATAGGATCTGTTTTCATATATATATGCTAAATGTTGAAATAATAGTATTTATTGTATAGTTGCCACAGAAAGCAGGTTTGTTAGAAATTATCTGTGATTGCAGTTGTTTTTGTAAGGAATACCATAGTTTTAGGAATACATGATTACAACAAAAATAAAAGTTTTGACTTGCCCTTTTCCCTGTGCCAAGACTCACACTGCGCTGCCACCCACTCTGCCTCTCTTGATGTCATCTGGCAGGCGTTCCTTTCTTGGCTCACAGAGAAGCATTAGGGACAGGAAGCATATGGACACTGAGCGCCATGCTTGTCCAATTAAATGCTTCACTGAATCCAATGCTTCCCTCAGGTCAGCATTTGATGTTGAACATCACATCACATAACGGAGCTAATTTCTATGCGGATACGCCTCTAGTGACTGTCAGGAAGACCTGCAATCAATGCATTGCCCTATAAACTAAACTGCATTAGTTTAGATTGTAAGCCTAGAACTACAGGGGAAATGCACTCAAACCACCATTGAAATGACGGGGTCTGGGTTCCGTTAGTGTCCCTTTAATAAGCAAATACAAACAAACTGGTTTAATCCTCTGAGAACCCCTATAGATGATACCCTTTGGCTTCATCACATTATGATCCCTAAAGACAATGCTGTGCCAGCATTGAACACCTTTCCTTATTTAGCAATGGCAGCATTAAACAGCCTTGTTCTTTAAACTAAGCTGATTTTGGAATAGATTCTTTATAGAAGTGATTATAACGATAACATTGACCATCATTGGTCTTTAACCCCTTAAGGACCAGACTTCTGGAATAAAAGGAAATCAGGACATGTCACACATGTCATGTGTCCTTAAGGGGTTAAGGTGTTACTCCAACCATCATGACGACAGGATTAACCTGGTGCCATCGCATGGTAATAGGGCAAACCTTTTTACAGCAAAGCTGCAGATACAAGATACTGATCCTGCTGGCCATTCATTGGCAGGGTGGGTTTGATTGAAATCCTGATTGAATCTACTATTCATTAAGACTTTATTTAAATCATGATTTTAAAATATAAACATAGAAACATAGAATGTGACGGCAGATAAGAACCATTCGGCCCATCTAGTCTGCCCAATTTTCTAAATACTTTCATTAGTCCCTGGCCTTATCTTACAGTTAGGATAGCCTTATGCCTATCCCACGCATGCTTAAACTCCTTTACTGTGTTAACCTCTACTACTTCAGGTGCAAAGCTATTACATGCATCCACTACCCTCTCAGTACAGTAATACTTCCTGATATTATTTTTAAACCTTTGTCCCTCTAATTTAAGACTATGTCCTCTTGTTGTGGTAGTTTTTCTTCTTTTAAATATAGTCTCTGCCTTTACTGTGTTGATTCCCTTTATGTATTTAAATGTTTCTATCATATCCCCCCGGTCTCGTCTTTCCTCCAAGCTATACAAAAGATTATTGTTTGCTAGTTATGAACTTTAATATTTGCAACTAGATGAAGCTTTCATTTTTATAACACTAATTTTTTAGGTTAGTTTAATAGTTGTATCAGAACTGATTTTGTTACGTGCCATAAATAATACATAGATAATGTAGAATTTGTTGGCGCTTTATAAATAATAATTTACACAATAACAATGGGATTAAGGTTATATCTGAACTTGAAATTATTATTTTTTTTTTTTATAAATTTTTTGTTTCTCTGCAGACATAGGTTCACTGATTTAGATGAATGGAATTATTTACAAAATATATTAATATTGTCTGAATATACAGCCTCATACTACATAACTAATCCAAATGTCATACCGAATACCATAATGGATCTTAAATGGGAAAAAAAAATGTATTAAAAGAAATCTAATAAAAGCAAAAATCTGAGTTTTATTCATTTTAAATCCACTTTCTTTTTATCCACACTGTGTGGCGTTACACCTGTGACGGCAAAGTTATCAAATTTGTGCAGTGTTTTTTGCACATGTGGACTCTAGGCACCATGACCACTTTAAAACACAGAAATGGTCATGGTGCTTGGAGTAACCCTATAAGGATTTAAGGAAAAAATAATGATTCATATTTTTTTTCTTATTTTTTACTCCCCATCGCATCTTGCATTTAGTTTAAACTGTTTTTGTTTTTTTGTTTTTTAAACAAGAATGCATTTAAAGAAACACTTCACTGGAAATGTATAATTTTTATTTTAATAATCTAGTAGAAACTCCCACGCATTTTTTTTTTTTTTTATATTTTATCTTTTTTTATTCTTTATTTTTGTTGTGCAGGGGAGTACAAAGCATAGTCATACGCCACAACAGCGTACATGCATATTTAAACATAGGTTAAACAGTGGCATGGAAAATTTGCACATTTTTTGTTTTAAAAACATAATAAAGTAGGCAGAGATGTCTAAACGATAACAATCTGTTTGAGAACAACCATGTTTGCAGCATCCTGACAGTATTGGCCCTCAGAGTTGAATATAAGAAATAATATTGTGACATGGCATAAGCATTTAAACCATTCTGCGGTGCTGTGTCATGAAGATTAATGTGTCTGGTAGCAACTGATTAACCCTTAGTTTACCTTAAGGTTTCAAAAGGCTGTCTAGTGTTCATAGTATAAGCTAGCATGCAACTGAAACATCTCTAACATAGGAATTTTTAAGTCATGGGTTGTATTAAAATATTTGTAAATGTGCCACGCTAGGTGAGTAAAATACACTAAGAATTAATAACGAGTGGGAACAAGCTAATTACACATGTCTAGGCTGGAAGATAAGTTTATCTTGAATCAAAAAAGGCTAGCTAGGCATGTGGGTTAGGGCACAGTAAAATGTCGCCAGACGTAGCAGTGTTGCATGAGTGAAGAGCCACTGATCTGGTTCGCTTATCATATTTCTACGTTACGAAGGAGGTTAACTGAATGCAAAACACTTAAATGAAAGTTAAATTAAATCATTGCTTATATTGTGGAGAAGATGCTTAACGTGAACAGAGTCACCTCTCCGCTCAGTCCCAGCTTCCCGTTCAGCCTATTCCCTCCAAGGGTAGTGCACAGTCCTGTAACACAGAAGCAAGCTGTATGCTATGTAGCCAAGGTGTTTGGTGCCGGGCTCGAGCTCCTGTCCAGCTTGGGGTTCCCCTCTGGATCATCGACTTGCGCGGTCTGCCTCTGCTCCGCTTGGGTGTGTGAGTCTGTGCTGTCTTGTGCTTGAGGGGCGCGTGTTGTTTGATTCTCCACCAGGGTGAGGTTATTGCCGCTAGTACAGCCGAGGACCGTGGTATGTATTTGCTCTTTTTCGGAGGAGCAGCTGTGCGTCCCAGTGAGGTCCGTTTCCCGCCCCGCCACCATGTTAGGGCTCGATACTTTGTGGACTTCAGCTGGATGTTTGGAGACGGCATGTGCGGTGAGTGGTCGCCTGGTTAGTTCAGAGCTTGTTGGCACATTCTGGTTTCCAGCTTGCACCAGAAATCATTGAAAATATGGTCAAGTCTGGACAGGATGTCATATTTGACTTCAGGGTTGCTGGGGGCAGCCGCCATTTTGGGCTTGTCGTCGTAGTTTGCAGGAGTTGGTATGGCTTTGCTTTCATCTTCCACCATCTCAGGGCATCCTCCAAGGGGTTGACTGGGATCACCCCCACCAGTCCAAGGGGGGGCTCCCACGCATTTCTGCATGATTTCTTTAAGGGGGTATATCTTAAAAAACGCTTTAAAAAGCTGCAGGTCACTTGTCTCCCTTTTTCCTAGCCCAGAGTTTCAATCTGCTACTCAAGTCCCGAGTGAGTATGCGCACTGCGTACGATGGTGGCTTTCCTATTCTTCTTGATGAACTATAATACAGCTGATTGAGTGAGAAGGGGGGGAAACAGGTGTTCTATGCTTCACGTGCCTGCTGCTTCCGTTAGCACTGGGAAGCTAAAATAAGCGGTAAAAAAAAACCTTGCTGGCCGACTGACCGCTAAGGATGTGTTTTTGCCCCCAATTATAAAAGTGCAGATTATATCTATATATCCATCTGCACTATTATATACTGTCACAAATGTGATGGCACCAGGCGGATTAAGCACTTCAGTTGAAGTGCTTCTGCGTGTGGAGTGTACCTTTAATCAGCGCCACCTTCAGAGACATTTGTAAAATAATGGAAATTGTGCCCCTTCTCTGTTACTATCTTGACCTCTTTCTATCCCTTTGCTTGTCAGAGTAAGAAAAGTGTGTCTTTCCTACACCAAACTTCAGGCTATTGGGTGAAAATTGGAGCAATAGTAATTTCTGAATTTAGGAACATTTGAGTACCGTTTTCAGCCAAAGGACTCAGTCTGTCACACACAGCCCCTCTAGGTTTAATGTTCTGGACTCCATATATTTAGGAATGAATACCTAAAGAAACATTTAATCTAACATGTTATATAGTTAGTAAGTATAGTTAGTTAGTTTTTGTGGAATATTATTCCCCTCTGTAATGAAGCAGTGTGACTGTAATACATCTAGACATTTTAGTATTTATGGGTTTACAAGTGCAAGGACTCATGCACAAATTGAGTGGATATTGGAGGGCAGTGGAGGAAATAAAATACCTACCGGATGTTCAAAGGCACTTATAAAACTGCAACAATTTTTGAAAATTGCTACAATTATAAGCCACTGTGTGCCATGACAAGGGGAACTCTGCACAGCCTTTACATTAAGCATACTTTATGTTGCTTAACTTACCTGTTGTAAAAAGTATTTTAGAAAATAAAGAATTTAGCTAGATGAGATTAGTGGACAGTCTGATGTCCCTAAGAGTGATGATCAATGTTACTAAACCACCACTGTGCAAACTCAAAGGATAACTGTCCCCTCAAAACTAGTTTTTAATATAATAAAGTTTTGAAATGAAATAATTTGTTGCTTTGACGTATAGGCAAAAAAGAAAAATGCATCCCTATCTTTGGGATATAACCGCCATATGCATGCACCAACAGTCTCTATGGTTTTCCCTCCAAAGTTGCATGTATATGGCTGAAGGATCCCGGTCATACGCTAAAGGTAGGGGTGAGTTTTTAAAAATGTTTGTACATATACTTTATTTCAAAACTTTATAAAAGGATTATTATATTAAAAATAGCTTTGGTTAAAGGGATTCTGTAGTGCGAGGAACACAAAGCTATGCCCCTCCCACTCCGATAAATAAAGGGTTAAAACCCCTTTAATTACACTTTCCCAGCGCCGATGTCCCTCAGAGCTGGATCGACGCTCCGCCCTCTCCTCCGTCCTGCGACGAGTGGG
Source organism: Pelobates fuscus (assembly GCF_036172605.1). NCBI lineage: Eukaryota > Metazoa > Chordata > Amphibia > Anura > Pelobatidae > Pelobates > Pelobates fuscus. Next base: position 123,802,548 of record NC_086321.1, read on the forward strand.
GTCTAATGCGCATGCACGGCAAATTGCATTAGACCTACCCATAGGAAAGCATTGATTTAATGCTTTCCTAAGGGGACAAAAATCTGACGCTGGAGGTCCTCATGCAGAGCGTCTGATACTGGACCAAAGGTCCGTTTTAATTCAGGAAGTCCTCTAGTGGCTGTCTGGTAGGCAGCCACTGAGGGCAGACTAAGAGCTGCAATGTTGTATGGAACTGAAATGCTTTACATTGCAGCACTAAGTGCAAAAGGGACCGTGCACCCAGACAACTTCAATTAGCTGATGTGGTCTGGGTGCATACAGTGTCCTTTTAAGGATTTAATGTTACTGTAATAGTATATTTATACAAATGTCTATATTTGCTACATTCAACATATTTTTGTTTATGTGCTAGTTCATTTTCTACACTTTTTGTATTCTGTTAAGGAACATTGCTTTGGACGACCGATCTGGCAGCAGTGATGAAGGAGCTGCTCTTTCACCTCCTTGCTGAATTGCTTCGTAAAATTCACCATTTAGAGCAGAAGAAAAACCCTTCAGGTCTGTCATCTTCAATAGCCCTTCAGCTGAATCCATGTTTGGCAATGCTTATGGCACTTCAGACAGAGCTTCGGAAACTGTATGATGAGGAAACCCAAAATTGGGGGTCAGGAAATGCTTGTGGAGGTTCCGTTCCTGGAGTCATTGAGCAAGGAAGATTCTCAACCTATTTCCATGCCTTAATGGAAATTTGTCTGGCAGTGGCTGAAGTCACACTCCCTATTAATATGAGCTCAGCAGTAAGCGTGATGTCTTCAACAAATGCCACAAATCTAAGTGATTCCTCATCTTCCTCTTCATCATCTCCTGGTCAAACCCCACAAAGTCCAAGTCTGCTGTCTAAGAGAAAGAAAGTCAAGATCAAACGTGAGAAGGCAGTGTCAGGAAAGCGTTCATCCTCACGAGGAGCTGAAAGTGATACTACTCTTCTTACATTAGGTGGTAGCAAGCCTGAGGACATGTTGTGGTTTCACCGGGCGTTGACTCTGTTAATGATTCTCAGACACCTCACTAACAAGGACCCACAAGGGCTTGGTGTCACCAATGACGCCATTGCTGATGCCAGTCAGGCCTTAGTTGGTCAGACTGCCCACAACCGCCTGCTTGTGATTTCTGGAATCTCTACACATCTAGAGGAATCTGTGGTGAGAAGTGCAATCCGTAAGGCATGTAACGCTCATGGTGGAGTCTTTAAAGATGAAATCTACATTCCACTCCAGGAAGCAGAAATTCCCAAGCCTAAAGATAGAATTGAAGGTGCTGAATGTAAAACAGAAATTGATAAACACCCTTCCACTCCCAGTGCAGAGAATATGGATGTCAGCAGTTCGAGCAGCGTAACTCCTGCAGTCAGTGTAACTGCTTCAGTTTCCACTAGTCAGGCTTCCTTGTGCAGTTCACAAGGGGCTTCACAAACCACCAGTGAAATGTCTGTTGAGCAGTTTCCAGAACTTGCAGTGCCACCTGGTCTTGTGGAACCACATGGTGTTTCCAGCCAGGAAAGCTTGGATCTTTCAATCTGCAGCACAGGGAGTCTTGGCAGTTTGGGAAGTCTTGTGGAACAACTCGACAATGTGGACACTGCATCCTTGTCAGATGGTTCCGTGTACCCAGTCACTGCATTGGACAACCAAATGGCAATGCCACGGCCAATCAAAGGCTTTGCAGTTGTGGAGGTAATTTTTGCTGATGTCTCATGGTCATTAAACTTCTCCATTAACAGATATACAAATAACTTTTTTAGCTGGTCCATTCCTTTAATTCTGACAGGAATGTTGTAGTTAAAATTCTAGATTCTTCTTATTAAATTTGGTGTTCTGAGTGAGAGACTCGATTTAACAGTGGTATTATTTACTGTAGGTGTTTTTCACAATTACACTGTTTACATTTTTAACTTTCAAAAGGAAACTATGAGGTAAAAATGCTCCCTCTCCCTATTTTTGGAATGCATTACATGAATAATGCCTTAAAATCATTACAAAAATACTCTCTTCACTGTTATTTAAAAACAGTTTGATCGAAACCAGGATTGTTCCCGGGACTGAGGAATCTTGTCATCATTAATAAAGCGTAATTAACACATTCTCATTATCAAACTTGGTTATTCTAGCCTGGGTGACATTGAGTAGCTGAAAGTTAGGGGGAAATTATTATCCAAGGTTAGGATTATTTACTGTAGGTTAGGTCTCTTCGAGTGTTAGTTTTACAGGAGTCTAAGTTTATTTACAATAAATATTTAATTAAAAATATATTGTGTTGATTCCAGGTGCGTTCTCGTGCCAAAATCGAGAAAATTCGAGCTAGTCTCTTTAACAGCAGTGATCTGATTGGATTGTCTATTCTCGATGGAGAAGATGAGCTGATGGAAATGTCAACAGAGGAGATCTTGACAGTTTCCACTGTTAATCAGAGTTTGTTTGATACCCAAGGGATCCCTGGTCTGGGGGACTATTTCTCAGATAAATCACTGAAAGGTACAGAATTAGAACATAAATATTAATGAGTGTTATTTATCACTATAAGTATTTATTTGTTGTATTCAAAACTGTTAGGGAACATAAAGTTCTGTACCTTCTAACTGACAAAACTCTAAAATTAATCCTTTGTTCAATAATGTATTTATTTTTATGATATATATATATATATATATATATGCATGTGCTTGGGCAATAAGTCTTTGTTTTAGTGATCAGTAATATGATCAGTCTTTTAGTTCTTTTACTTTATACTGTTCCTTTTGTATTTCTTTTAGAAATGCCAGTTGAATTTATGCTATGATGTGCTTTCGTGATTTGGCAGTCTCACTTGGAAGTATTTACGCTTTGTAATGCTACGCTGTCACCACAATATGATTTCTAAGTGTTTCATAAAAATAGAATCGTTATGAAGTGCTTACATTGACTGTTTGGAATTTCATTGGTACCATAAGATAAAGTAGGGAAGCTGACAAAACATGATAAAAGGCAGAGTTTCCACTATCGGTTGTTGCTATATTTTGTCAAATGGGCATCTTCCTGTGCATTGCGAGATGTGGTCTATGGAGGATCCCGCAGTGTCACAAGGTCCTCCATAAACCATTGTGCTGATGCAAGAGTGCATCAGTGGTGGATCAGTGAATGTATTGTCAGTAGCTGAAGAACGAAGATGGTGGCACTTGTAAGGGAGAGCTTTAGCCCTTGTGCCGCTGCACAGCATGCGGTGATGTCAGTCTCTGTCTCTCTGTTAAATATGCAAAGACCATCAAATCCTTAAAGCTGAATTCTATATAAAACATTTTTTTCTATTTAGCCTTAAGGGTTTGGTGAATTTGGCAGGAGAGCTACAGTCACTGTAGATTAACCCCTCTTAAACGATTATATTATCTTCTTAATTAATTCTGGTCCTACTTATGAAGCATAAAATATACAAAGACCTCTGAATGTGACAAGACAGCTTTAAAGCGGCACTGCCGAATCCCATTTTTTTTTTAACCCCCCTCTCGCCTCCACTACATCCAATTGACCCCTTAGTCACCACCAAATGCCCCTAAGCCCCCCAGATTACCTATTTATTAATCTGTATTTTCTGCCCCGATTTATATTCAGGGCGCTGCCATCTTTGTGTGGGTAGGTGAAGTACATGTGGGACACGTCATCTGCCCACACTAGATAGCCTTTGAGATTCCCGCACATCCCCAGTGAAACACCTGGACATGCGAACGGGAATTCCATCTATTCATTCTTTCATCAGACAGACGAATGAATAGAAAAATCAGACGAACAAACTAACACTGAGTATCAGTGTTAGTTTGTTCGTTCAGTTTATTACAAGGAGGGAGCTACCGGCTTGCAGCTCCCTCCTTGTAATATGTAAACACAGAAGCGGCAGGGAGCAGTGCTCCCCGCCACTTCATAAGCCCCCCAGGTCCCCCTCTCACTCTATGGGGGTCAATATGACCCCCATAATAGCATATGGGAGAATAAAATCTCCCCAATGCCCCTACTCGCTATACCGCATGTAGGGGCATGTACACTAAACAGTGAGCAGCCTGTGGCTGCTCACTGTAAAATAAAATCCCTACTATTCAGCCCCCACCCCTGCGCGGCGGGTGGGGGCCATAAATTACAATGGGGGGGACGGGGACCTACTGTCCTCCCCGGCCCCCACCCTTGAGCGGCGGGTGGGGGCCATAATGATAATGAGGGGGGGGGGGAACCTACTGTCCTCCGCCCCGGCCCCCACCCCTGGGCGGCGGGTGGGGGCCATAATGATGGGGGGGGGGGAGACCTACTGTCCTCCCCCTCTCCGGTCCCCACCCCTGGGCGGCGGGTGGGGGCCATAATGATAATGAGGGGGGGGGGACACCTACTGTCCTCCCCTCTCCCCCCCCAGACCCCACCCCTGGGCGGCGGGTGGGGGCCCTAAATCAAATAACCCCCCCCCTCCATCAAAGGTGACTAGGGGTCACCAAGCCCCTAGTCACCCACCCCCCACCCAAATAAAAAAGCCCCTACCCTGTAAAGTAAAATTAAACTTGCCATTCAACGTCTTCTTTTTTCTAAAATCTTAATTTTTCAGCTCCAAAAAAGGCCAAATGAAAATCCATTATACCCGTCGAATTTAAAATAAAATAAAAAACCTGAGCGCAAAAAAAAAAACAACGAAAAAGAAAAAACCAGAGCGCAAAAAAAATAATCCATCTTCACCCATGGAGGGCTCCGCGCAGACTGAGCTCCGCAGGGTAAGGCTTATAAAGCCTTGCCCCGCCCTGCAATTAGGCTAAGAACACTCTGATTGGTGGGGTTAAGCCAATCAGAGTGCTCTTTGTCATTTTACACAGCGTGGGAAAATTCCAAAGAACTTTCCCACGCTGTGAAAAATGACACAGAGCACTGTGATTGGATGGCTTGAAATCCATCCAATCACAGTGCTCTGTGTCATTTTACACAGTGCGGGAATGAATAGGATCGGAGTTTCATTCATTCGAAGGAAATTGCGATCCAACAAAGTGCCGAATTGCGTTCTAAAACAAACGAACATACTGTTCTCATTCAGTTAGAACGCAATTCGGCAGTTTCTACTAAAATGACGGGAAGCATCGTGGGAACACAGAGGAAAGGTAAGAATTATGGGAAAATTGCTCTGACCAGCGGAAATGAAGCACACTTTGCTCCTCCGCTGGTCAGAGCTTGTCAAGCGGAGGAATCCTCCATAAGGCAAAGAATCCCTACTTTGTCTTGTGATTTTAAAGAAAACTATAGTACACAGGAAGAAACGGAGAACAAATCCTGAGAGAGGGGGAGAAGAGGAAGAGGAAGAGATTGAGGAAAGGTAAGTTCGGCATGACAGTGCCGCTTTAACACTGTTGAAGGTGCTATGCTAGCCCAGATTGCTGCACAGAGGAGTGATATAATATAAGACAGACATTCTGTATGCTGCTTAGAGTGTCCCTGTGATGGCTTATGGTTGTCTCCAGAAACTCTTCATGGCATGAATGTACAATAATCTATGATTTACAGTTGTAAATAGCTAGGTTTTGTCTGGTTATTCGGGAAGTGCGGGGTGGGGGGGGTACTTACAGAAATCATTATTTGCAAAAGAATCATGAGAGTCACAATTCTTGGCTGCAGCTGTTTGCGGCTGCTGCATTTAATTTAATCTCTCTTCCCTTACTTACAAGCTCATTTGTCTCCGTCCCCAGCAAATCTCTCTCCCAGCATATGAATCACAGCAGAGGGCAGAATTAATGGGAGTACGACTCACTGAGAGCAATGGATATTTGTCGCTGTTGTCATAATTAAATTGGCCCTTTCCCATAACTCATATTCCAGGAAAGAGACTGTGGAGATGTAGTTGCTGAATTAATAGCAGCATCTGCAAATCGGAGGCAATACCAGAGAGTATGACTCTTACCAATCTCAATGAAATATATTTTATTAAGTCATTTATTATAATATAAATTTTATAAATATTCTAACTAGATGCCTTTCAGAAAAAAAGAGGACTGCTTTTATTGTGTGTGGTCTTATATTTTCTTTTGGATGTTATTATTTTGTTATTTGGGCACTATCAGTAATATTCTTGTCACTGCTTTCTCACAGTAGATAAATTAATCCCAGAGACTCGAGAAATTCTCTCTGATATATTCAAGAGTTGCATTCAAGCTGAGCAAACACTGAGTCTGACTCCAGTCAAGTACATCAAGGTATCAGACATTTATTTGAGCAAGGAGCAGATCAATTCACAGACTCCGGGAAACTTGCTGCATACCTTTTTTACAAATGTGCGCCCCCCCAAAAAGGTCCTGGAAGATCAACTGACACAGGTGAAGGTCTCTCCAAATGTTTTTTGTGATCTCTGTGGGTTTGTAGTGTGAGAGCATTTATCTTCTTAAATTATAGCCAGCCATCATGTGACCTTACAACCTCCATGGCTTTTGGTTGTCCATTAGCATCCCTGAGAATTATGTATTCACAGTTCACCATACCTTTCATGGTTTAATCATCAAAGTGCCAGTTTCTCATAGAAATTGGCAATTTTATAAATTGGAAGTGAAATAGGAAACATCTCACCCATAACAAAACTTCAGCAGAGGTCAAACATAACATAGAGGTGTGACAGATCAAATATCTCTCATCTGAAAGAGGACACCTGGGTCTGTTACACAATACAAGGAAAGACATGTAAATGGTCTATGGATATGTTTTGGTTGATCTTTGAGATGTTCATTGAAATTAAATTGTGGCAATGCTGCTTTAAATGTATGTTTTCAAATCTTTTCTGTTCTTTAATATGGATTTTAAGAGGTCCTATACTATTTTAATTATTTTTTTTTAAAAAAAATGCTGGTATGTCTTGTAAATGAGTTAAAGCTATGGAGTTTAGTAGCTGGTTTTCCACTACTGGTGTAATATTGTATGTATAAATCCTTGAGTATTTTAGCCAGATTGTAATTATGTAACTACGTGGACTCCTTTTTGCTGATGTAATCCTGTCCATTTTGCTCACTGTAACAATTTTCTCTAACTTCTCTAAAGATCTTGCGGAAATATGGCATTCCCAAGCCAAAATTTGATAAAAGCAAATACAGCAAAACTGGCAAAGAGCAGCATCCAGTGAAGGTGGTGAGCACCAAGCGGCCTGTTGGAAAGCCACCAACAAAGGACAAAGCTGTGCTGAACAGTGTCAGGTAGGTGGCAGCACATGGCTCTGGAAACATCGCCAAGAATTAGGCAGATAAATGTTGGCTGATTTTAAGCTTGCATTGTTGCTTTTCCTTTAGTAAGCGCTAATGGTCAATATCACTAAACTGAACTGATTTTAATGCATTACTCAATATCTGGTTAATATATTGGATAGACCATGCAAATTGTAAGAACTCATTGTATAACACTATGCAAACCATTCTTTATTTAATAGAACTGCATTAAGTGAGAAGAAACCAACTGTAAAACCAAAATCTCCTGACAAGAGCAGGCCAGATGAGAAGGATTCAGACAAATCTCCTACTAAAAAGCAAGAAGGTACTGCTCTGTTTGTTGCCTTTCGAGTTTCTTGATAATACAGTGTAAAGCCTCAGGTGCTACAAATGTCATGTGACTTGTGTTCATGGTACATTTCAGTTCCTGAAGAGAAGTATCTGACACTGGAAGGATTCCACAAGTTTGTAGTTGATCGAGCCAAACAAGATGCCCGTAGTATCTGGAGATCTATCCTTGCCTGTGGTTATGATCTTCACTATGAAAGGTATGAATGTTCTTGTCAATGGGCGTTAATACTTGATGACTCTAATGAACGGTCTTTTCTTATTCACAGAGGACTCGGATAAAGCTGCGCGTCCTTCTGTATAACTTTTACCAGTTTTATCTTTGCTCCTAATCCTTTAGCTTATGAGCCACATGTTGTATATAAAACTATGAGGGTTATTTACTAAAGTGAGAATTCATAGTGAATTTCAAATTCAAGGCTAAAGTACTCGACTTGGGCACATACCTGATTTACATGATGTTTCCAGTTTAAATATCAAGTGGTTACTTACTAAGATATGAATTGTCATGCATCACGAATTTAAAATGTAAGTTCAAACTAGCAGAACCGAACCAGGAGTATATTTTCTAGTTTGATTACTTTTGCCTTGAAATTGGAAATTCACTTTCAATTTACTTTGAATTCCCAACAATTCTCATTTACTAATTAACTATATTATCTAAAGAATGTAGAAATCCAATGAAATGATCGAAGAAGCAAAAGATCATAAAATAAACACAATGTATTAATGCAGACACACTAGTTTTTTAGTAAATTAAATACTTTTATGTGTGTAATTCCTGGCTTTACATCAGGCTATACTTACTGGCTTTACATCAGGCTATACTTTACTTCAGCTATATTTCCAGGATCCTGCCTCTAACATCTGCACTCAGGTCTTATGGCTATGAACATCACTGTCTGCTTCCCGCCTTCTGTGTGAATTTTCTTTGTATATGGCATCAGAAAACTAGTGATTAATAGCATGAGATATGTAAAACAGTCTTGTTCTGTGTCTGTTTACCTTGATGTTTGCTTTATCGGATGAAGGATATGTTTTCTTTCTTAGATGTGCATGCATTGATACTCGGCATGCCCAAAAATCTAGCAGGAAGTGGAGCCTGGAAATGGATGTTGCCTTGGTACAATATATTAACCGCCTCTGCCGTCACCTTGCAATAACCCCAGCCCGGTTACATCCACATGAAGTCTATCTAGATCCAGCAGATACTGCGGACCCCAGGGTCTCCTGTCTGTTAAGTGGGTGACTTTTATCTTTCTAGACACAATTATACAAACATACACAAGTATTGTAAATCCATGTAACTGTCAATTGTATTTTTGTGTAGATTTTGTACTCTATAACTATGAAGACACACAGAGCAAATATCATATTAAATAATCATATCATGCATTGACATAGAATAAATGAATAGTAAATTAAAATTGATTGGATAAATGTTTAACTATCTTCCTTGTTTATGCACAGATGTACCAATAGAAAGTCTCAGGCTCCGCTTTGCCCTGCTTCAGTCTCTGAATACTACGCTAGAAACCTTCTTCCTGCCTCTTGTGGAGTTACGGCAAACAGACATGTTTATGCACAGTATCGCCTCACTATTACAGCAAGCCAAAGGTTCGCATTCGTGATCTGTTTTACCCAACAAACCGCATCAATAACACCTAACCCATACCATCACTGCTAATGTTGTTAATCAAGGCAGCTCATGTTTTGTGGGGCATAGGTAGAACAATATTAGCAAAAGACTTTAAGAAATAATCTGTCTTTTTCCACCTATTTTATTTATCAATTTCTTTCATTATTAAGATGAACTGTGGTGGATTGAATTCCCATTTTATCAACCTCCTTTAGCAACTATCTGATTAGTATTCATACAGGCTTTAGCAGCATAGAATGATATCCATAGTTGCACTATTGTAGGATTTTATTTCCGCGCATTTCCAGCAGAATGTCTTGCAGGTATAAATTCTATATCTGTTTGCCAAGCTGTTTTAGATGGGTTTTATATTTTACACGTGTTCTGAAAAGCAAGTAATGATTGTAGATATTGACAATCCTCTTTTCCTGTTCTAGGCCTCATCTTCTATGATACAAAAGTTACTGTGATGAATAGAGTGCTAAATGCCACCGTGCAGAGGACAGCAGATCATGCTGCTCCAGAAATAAGCCTGGATCCCCTGGAAATTGTTGGAGGTCAGTAAAATTAACGGTACCGAACGGGGACCGCACTCTTATTAAAAGTAGATCTCACCAGGTGTTGCCATTTGATCCAGAAAAAATGCAATGCAGGTAATTGTTTATACCATTTTCCCCAAGATTAATTTTATTTTTTACTCATAGGAGAAGTTCGAACCTCTGAGAACTCTTACTTCTGCCAGGCCGCCCGGCAGCTGGCATGTGTTCCTTCCTCTCAGTTATGTGTGAAGCTGGCAAGTGGGGGCGATCCTACATATGCATTTAACATCCGCTTCACTGGAGAAGAGGTGCATGGCACAAGTGAGTACAAAACAGAGAGGGCCTTAACCTGCATTTCCTTTGATTATGGTTAAACGTTGCTCTGAACAGAAGGGTTCCGTTTGACATTCTCATGAGTTATCATATGTGTTACAAGAGAGAAATTGACAATAAGCCATTACCCCTATTAGTTCTCATTCCTCCAAAACAAGTTTACGGATGCCTTGAATGGGCACTCAACGCAACATGTGTAGTATAATCTGTACTGTAGGTTACGTTTATTTAAAATAGGTGTTTTGGGCTGTTTTTAGTCTGTTTATATTCAGTTTTGTTTTTTTTGTTTTGTATTTTAAACAAATTAATGCTAATTAATTCTTCTCCACAATCCATCCATTTCTTTCTTTTGTTTAATCCTACATTGTGGGGTTCCTTATTTGCTCCACGAGCTCTGCTACATGTTGATGTCGTTCGGTTTCTTGAAGTAGTAATGCTGTGAAACAGTTGAACTGCAACTCCCAGAAACCTATGCTGCACCATTGAACTAGCTGAAATTAAATTGTTCAACTTTCTAAAGTGTTTTTGGTGCAAGGACCCTGCTGCTGTCAAATGATATTGGACTTTTTTTGTTTCTTTGGTTTGTTTGGGTGTAATTTCTTTTCTTTTTAAATTTAGATAAATGCACTGTTCCTGTATTTACTTCTGCTTTCACCCCACTCCCAATCACTAGCTTGTCAATCGGAAAGCCACAGCTTTTATTTTTGAATATGCCCGTTTTAGATCTGCAGTCTCACACTGAACACATAGCATGTACTTACTTGCTGGAAGTGTGCTCGGAGCACATGCCTGCAAATAAGACTATACCAGGCTTCCCCAAACTCCGGCCCTCCAGATGTTGCTGAACTACAACTCCCATGATTCTATGAATGAAATAGGCTGAGAATCATGGGAGTTGTAGTTAAGCAACATCTGGAGGGCCGGAGTTTGGGGAAGCCTGGACTATACTATAGAATATATACTGCAAACACACACACAGTGCTGTTCTATTCCCCTTGCATGGCTTTCAGTGTAGTGTAACTGTCTAAGCATTGGATTGCTCATTCACATATATGACCTTGAATGAGTGATTTTACCTCAGTGCTAATCTATGACAAAACCAGCACAAACAAATAACAAAGTGCTGTGCAAAAAGAGGTGGATATTCATGAGCTGCAGATGTCCGTTCTACAGCTAATGAAATAAAGGGTATGGTTTACAATGATTTTTTGCAAACTTAAGCACGTGTATGCTCTTTGGGAAGATGGCAAATTAACTAAATGCTTTGAGAGAGATATATATAGAGGGATGTAGATGTAGAGGGATGTAGAGTTTATCCTTAACTATAATGATTTTACACTAATCAATGTTTATGGAACTTGTAACGACAATGGAGCATTGTTAACGTTTTATCAAATGTCTAACATACAATCCTCTGTTTCAGGTGGTTCATTTCGTCATTTCCTCTGGCAAGTGTGCAAAGAACTTCAGAGCTCCTCAATGTCCCTTCTATTGCTGTGTCCCAGCTCTGCAGTTAATAAGAATAAGGTATTGGTATGGCTTGGAAATTCATGAACCAGATTCGCTGTTGTAAAATTTTTTATATTGCATGGCTCTTAATCACAATAATAATTGTAAATAAAAATAAAACACAAACGTTTTAAAAAAGAGATTATAGCACACATAACTGTAAAGTTAGATTAAGCCATTAAGGACTAATGACAGAAAAACAAATCTCATAAGGAACAAAGTTCTAAAGATCCTATGTCCAAATGGATTGTCCAACTCATTTAGAAATGCCAAGTCTTTTTACAGCTGCTAATCGTAATAAAGACATTGCATTTTGGAATCGGATCTTGACAGACCAAACAGTGAAGACTGCATTAATTGTCATTGTTCCTACAGGGTTTAATGTGATTTGTTTAGTTTTTTTTGTTTGTTTGTTTTTGTTTAATTTATAACTGTTGCTGCTCAAACACTGGAACCAAAGTCTGATATTTTCACCGAGAGTGCTCTGGTGGTGTATCCTTACTGCAATAAAATATAAGAAGCTTCCTGCGTCAAGTACTCACTCAAAAACGGTCTTTGATATCAACCACCTTTGGTGATATAATCCTTCTTGAACCCATTTGAACACAACACAGTCGGCATACTCTTTGAACGGTTTTACAGTTGTATCATGTCTATTGTATATTTTAGATTCAGTAATATTCTTCACTATATTTGCAGTTGTATTCATTATGTGCTTACAGCCGTTGGACTAAATTGTTGGGGAAGCAATTCTATAACATACGTATTTGTGATTTTACATGTTTCACACTGGGATGTAGTTGAGTTTAGCAGCTTATATTGTTTGTGACTTACCGTATTTTTGTTGTGTATTTATGAAGAGTTTTTACACACATTGGTTTGTGTTTTGCTGCAACTAACCATCAACACCACTGTTACTTCCTTCTTTCTTCACTTCAGTACAAATACATTCGATTCCTATGAAAGGTTAATAACCAAATAGTTTTGACATCTAGACAGCAGAAATTGTACTATAGAGATTAATGATTACTGGAATGTCGTTTTGGATTGAGGTGGGAAAAATACAGCTAGAATTATTTAATAAGTGTGAATTGCTGGTGATTCAATGGGAATTTTAAGTTTTAGGACCAAATAACGGAATTGAAAATCATAGATTACTTGGAGAATTTTTTTAATTTTACTATTTTGGTCTAAAATTTTAAATTCACTTTAAATTCTTACTTCAGTGAATAGCACTGACAGAAATAAAATTTTAAAAATCAAAATGTATTGCTTCTAAAGTTTTATTTCCTTATAAATTTGTAGTTCTTTCGGAGTAGTGTGATTATTTAATTTAGATATAGTAAGGTTATACTTTTTTTCTACCTAAATTATTATGTAGCTATCTATGTAAAATTCAACAAATCTTATTCCAACGTTTTGGATCAACAGCAAAAACAAATGTGAGGAAGGCTGAACTTGATGGACACAAGTCTCTTTTCAGCTATGTAACTATAGTGAAACATCCATACGTTAAACATACTAACGTGTCTTTTTACCTCGCAGGGCAAACACCTCTTGACCCCAAGTCCAATCACATATGCTGAAGAGCAGCTTCTTCATTTCCTTGGCCAATTACTGGGAATAGCTATCAGAGCAGATGTTCCTCTGCCTCTTGATTTACTTCCCTGCTTTTGGAAAATGCTAGTAGGGGAACCTTTGGACCCAGAAGTTGACCTCTATGAAGCGGATATTTTGACCCACAACTACATTAAAAAAATTGAAAATGTAAGTATTGTGTAGTGATCATTTTCTTCCCTCCATTGATGTAAAATTCCTTTAATTGAAACTTTGTGATGTTCCAGATGAACGATGAGACCGACCTAGAGTCTCTCTGCACTGAAATTGCCTCGCAGCATCTTCCTACTGAAAGCCCAGACTCTCCCAACAAACCGAGCTGTAAATTTACATACGTGACCATGACTGGGGAAGAGGTGGAACTGTGTGCAAATGGAAGACACATTCCTGTAATGTAAGTATATGTTGCATGATTCTTTTGATGTCCTTTTATGTCTGCCCTTGTGTCCATTTTTATAGATGTGTGAGGTGGGTTATGAGACTGATGTAGTGTTCCTTGGATGGTTGAATTGCAGAAATTAAAGTATTCACAATTATGAGGGGTCACATTTGGCATAATGAACACCCCATCACGCTCTCAAGATTTTTGGATCCCCTTAAATCCACACTTCGTTATGGATCGAGTTGTGCACTGCAGTGTGGATAAATGCATTCTGATTTCAGCACTGTAAGATTTCTTATTGTTTTTGATCTATTATCTTCTATTAAAACTGTCTGTGTTCATTTTATAGCTGGGAAAACAAGGATATATATGCATCAGGGATCCGCAGCCTTCGTATGAGTGAGTTGAAGAACCAGGAGTGCATGAATGCAGTACGGGCTGGTTTGGGTTCCATTATCCCCTTGCAGCTGCTAAACACACTTACTGCACTAGAAATGGAGCTCCGAACATGCGGCCTGCCATTCATCAATCTGGAGTTTCTAAAGGTATTAACTGAGCAGGGATGTAGGAATGCTGGCAACAGAGATATAGGTAACAAAGTGTTAAAGGGATACTATAGGCACCCAGACCACTTCCGCTCTAGTGCATATAAACTGCAATAATTTATTTACCAGACAGCCACTAGTGGGACTTCTGGGTGGTTAGGCGACGCATTACTGATGCTGGACGTCTTCACGCTATGCATGAGGACATTTAGCGTCACCTGAAACACCATAGGAAAGCATTATACAATGCTTCCCTGTGGGGGAAGTCCTAATGCGAGCACAGTTATTGCTTCGCATGTGCATTATGTCTCCCCCGCCAATGTCGGCAGAGGCAGAGCCTGAATCAGAGCCTAGGGACATGGGTGCTGGAATCAGGTAAATCACAGAAGGGGCCGCGACAAAGGGGGGCACTAGAGGAAGCTATGGTGCCAGGAGGACAACTTTGTTTTTCTGGCACTTTAGTTTTCCTTTAATGATATGTATGTATAATAAATGATGACTTATTTTCAGGATGTTTTTATTTTTAAAGGACCAGATTGTGTGCAAAAATGTTTATATTAAATAGAGCTGATGTTTAGCCATACACTCGTATGTTATTTTGTCACTCAAGTAAGGAATGTATTGTGTGCATCAAATAATGTAAACATCTGTAAACCTAACTTTGGGTTAAATGTGAATAGGTCTGCCTTTAGTAAAAACTCTTTCCTTTCCTCTATTTAGGCTCATACTATGTACCAAGTGGGTCTCATGGAAACAGACCAGCATATTGAATTTTTTTGGTCTGCACTGGAAATGTTTACTCAGGAAGAACTTTGCAAGTTCATAAAATTTGCCTGCAATCAGGAGCGCATTCCCTTTACCTGCCCATGTAAAGACGGAGGGCCAGATACTGCACACGTTCCGCCTTATCCTATGAAAATAGCACCACCTGATGGAGCAGCAGGTACAACTGGCTTTTAGCTTTGTGTAACCGCACTTCTACTTGTCTCAGGTTATAATGTCAATAATAGAATACATTCATATTTTCACTGGGTCACAATGACTTTTCTTACATTCTGATACTTTTAGTGATCTTTGCTAAGACTCAATACCCACTGTAAATACTGCAGGTGATTGTGGCAGGTATGTCGCAAAGAGGTTTTTTGGTTCCATTTTTAAGTGCTTTGAAACATACCAGATCTTATCCTATTTGCTAAAGCTCAGTTTACATCAAAGGGAATTGCTATACTAGCCAATCCAACTAGGGAAGCAGCAATTGGCTGAGAGCACTGAGGTAACCCGACTCTCCGGACTCACCAGCCTATCATTGTTGTCCATAGTTGAATGTGCTAATGCAGGTGTTCTTTTGCATTAGCCGAGCCACAGCTGAGGTGCTGGGAGATTTGATATCTAATCTGTAAGTCTCAGAAACCACTGCTCTGAAATCGAGGTTGTACACCAAGCATGTCAAACTTACGGCCCACAGTGAATATATTTGCGGCCCGCCTGCCCTGGGGCTGCTTTGTGCTGTGGTTGCGATCAGCCGCAAGACAGGAGAGCTATTTCCTGTCTGATTCTTGTCTTCCATTCCACGCCCACAAGAGCATAGAGTGTATAAGTGTATTAGAATGCGGGGAGGGGGCAGTGTATTAGATTGGGTCTGCATTGAGGCGCTAAACGCTCCCGATGGAGATACTGATTGGCCGCGCAGCATTTTGCCACACATGCACAATAGGCTCAAAATGTTTTTCCCTATGGGAAAGCATTGGATTGGCTGAGATCATCAAGTTTGATGATCTCAGCCAAAGTGAGGAACACACTAACAGGACTTCAAAATCAACAAGATAACGTCATTTGTTTTTTTACAGCTGTGCAACAGCATACATTCACCATTCAGTCCCATTACCAAACTTTTCTTAATATGTCAAGGTAGCTGGATGTACTCACGCTTGTAGGGCTTCAGTGTCAGGCGACTTTTTTTACACTGTACTTTTCTAAATAAACCTACGTTTCTATGAAAACTGAAGTTTTGGGTTTTTTGCCGCCCACATAAACTTTTAAACCTTGTTTATTTCTTATTTTGGATATATTCTCTCTGCATATGTGTTCTGCAAAAACCATAAAATGCATTTAATATAAGGGTAAATTGCTGGTATGCCCGTTTAAGTCAAGATGTTGGTTTTAAGAAGTCTGTCAAACCTATATCTAGATCACTGCCATTAGTCCACTCTTAGAATAACATAATATGCTCAGACTGTCCATCACTTCTTTTTGAATACCTGGAGAATATAGCACAATCTGATTAAACAGGTTACTGGGCTATGTATTAATGTATTTCCTTTAACAGCTTGATGTTTGGAAAGTAAATAATGCTACCAAACTTAAAGGAACACTCTACTGCCCATATACAAAATAAATAAAAATAACTGTTTTGTAGATATATCACAAATGAAAACTCGCATGCATTTAATTATGCACTTTTTAGAGGTATCTAAAAAAAGCTTGCACAACCTGAAGTTCTCTTGTCTGCACCCTTTGCAAATCCTCACCTTTACTTTCTGTGTCTGTGCAATCACAGACTTCCCAATGCAGCACAATGAGTAGTCTTTGCTAGGCCAGTTCTCTGGGCAATTGCTGCCTTGAGCTAACCAAACCAGAAAGTAACATGACCTGTCTGCTTGAAAAGTTAGGGGTATGTGACTAGTATAATTTATCAATTTTAATTTCTATTGAAACCTGCACTTTTTGCAAAATGGAAAAAAAGAGGACACACTGCACACAAAGCTTTTCAGCAAGCTAAAGTAGTTTAGGCTCTGGAGTGTACCTTAAGAGGGAAAATGTTTGAGTGCTGGTTAGTTTTCTTATTGAGGTGTTCGCAAAGCTGTCATATACAACAGAGCTTTGTGTTTATGGTTCATCACATTTCATATTGCTTATAATATGCTTGTATTGTAAAAGTAACCAAATAAAAATCTTTTTTAGACCATTTTTATGATAAAGGTTTTTTAGTTGAGGGTCATTTAGAAATGTGGTTAAGTGGCCAAAATGTATTAACATAAGATTATAATACACAAGTAGATATATGTATTTTTCACATGAGTTGGGAGCCCTGACGGAGCCATATTTTCAGGCTGAACATTTTGACAGTTTTTCGCACTTACAATTTCCCCTCTGTTATTTTATAAGGAACATTAAATGGAATATGATGTTTTGTCTCTTTTCCCCCCCAAGGTTCACCAGACTCACGATACATCCGAGTCGAGACTTGTATGTTCATGATCAAACTTCCGCAATATTCCTCTCTTGAGATAATGCTAGAAAAATTAAGGTATGCCATTCACTACAGGGAAGACCCCCTCAGCGGCTGATCTGAATCTTCTGTAAGAGTTGAGAGTACGAGACCTAGGATGCAGTCAGTTTGGGACCCGCCACCGCTTACAAACAAAGAACATTACTTGCTGTGCAGACAGAACTAGGAGAGAGAAGAAACATATACCTGAACTTTGTCTTTTGTTCTGCCCAAACCTGCACATTTAACTTTTGTATTTGTCAAATCTTTGGTGGGTTATTTGCCTTGTTTGTGAATTGTTTGTATAATAATTTAAGTACCCGTTGTGCAGATGAGTTACTTTTCCCCTGGAATGCAAGGAAGAGTTACAAAGTCTTTCAGCTCAACAGGGTTTGTCGAGAATGAAAAGAAAATATTTCTCAGTTATTTTATATTTTGACTGAGGAAATATAGGAAAATGTTATCTGTAAATAGGAATATTCCTCTCAATATAATTTAATTATAAATTATTTCCAGAGTACAGGATTTTAACACACTGGATATAGAGCTGTGAAAGGAGAAATAGGAGAAACGTTGTTATATTTTTATTTGAATTATTTTGGAAAGTGCTGTTTACGTTGAAAAGTATTTAACAAAAAAAAAAACACTGCTCGATGCAAAGAATCCCATATTCTATGACCAGAAATCCAAACCAAACCTCTTTTTGATTTCATTATTTTGGTTCTATTTTTTATATTTAGATTAAAGAAATGTAAAAAGTTGCACTTTGATTTTTTTTTTTGATTTTTTTTTTATATTTACTAATTGTAATTGCATTTTAAATTTTTTGCTATCCAGCTCAGTCTCTAAGGCTGCTTTGGGTCCAGCTGAGAGTGAATTAATCACAGTACTCACTGAAGAACTTGAATACGTGGCCTTACAGTGATGAGAATTGTAGTGGTGCGCACTGTACATAAAGGGCTCCGAGTAGCTGTTAGTGGTAGTAATGACTGTGAAAAAGGATGTTATGTGTGTTATGCCTGGCAACAGCTAAATTTAAAGCACAGGATTGTTTGTTTTATTTAAAAATTACCCTTCGTGAATATTTGAAATGATTAGATATATTGCCATGTAAAATGGACCGTAGTTTTAATAGCTATGGATAAGGGTCATACGACAATACGTTGCAAACCATGGGTTTTGTGAGCTTTCTGGACATAGGGGATACAACCGTATTAGCATTAATATTGTATTCTTACACTACAGACAATATGGTTTTCCCTTCAAACCGGACCAGCAGTGGAAAGTTACGGAATAAAGGCGTCCCAGCAAAGTTCCGTGAGCCTTTAGCAGAGACCTGGCTTCTTTATGTTCTCTAGTAGTAATTCAAAAATTAATTTAAAAAAATAGCATTTGACAATATAGTTTTCAGATATTTGATGTTTAAATTGAGAACTGCACTTAGTACAGGGATTGTCCTTGTGAACTTGTAAGCTCACCTGTCCCTCTTCTATCAGTAACATGGCCTTGCTGTTGGTAAGAGTCGGTTTAAGACTATGCAGTCCCTTATAACCCAGAAGAGGTGGGCGTAACATTGAGTGTGTGTGTTAATCTCAAATGAGTGAACGATCACCCATTCAAAATCTTGTTCTCGGAGCACAGATTGGTAAAAGTTTTAAACAAAGGGTAGGATTTCTACATGAAATACTAAATTTCACATTTCAAATAGAATACTAATAGAATGCTCTAATCAGATGGTGAATATTGAAATAGGTTATGAATATGTTTCATTGTGAAATATATAAACCGTCATGTATAAAAGTTGCTTCCCACCCTGGGCAAAGCTTTAATGGCCCACTTAACAGAGTTCCAAAAATGACATTTAAGGAAATATTATTCATAAACAACCTTGTGGGTGACTGCATTCTTGGCATATCATCTACATTTTGGAGAAGATTGCAGAGTTTGTCCTCTCATGACCTTATTAACAATTACAAATATACATACCGTATAGTCGAACAGTACAAGCTAGAGGGATAAGGAACATTTGTATAGCTGTTGATAGTTCATCCCTCTAGCCCTGCCTTTTGCTCACTAAAGTATTCAGCATTTATAGATTTTGCTTTGTCTAGGTGAGATTATTTCAAGACTTGTTACAATATACACCATCATTTGCCTGCATAAGAGATTTTCCACCTTTGACATGCTTAGGGTGCCATCCATATAACCAGGTGGTTTAGTTTTCCCCAGCGACGAGATGGTTGCTTTATATTGTATAAATTTTCATAGAGGAAAATTAAATACCATTTTAGATGCTTGGCATAGTACAATGGGTGGATGTACTTTGTAGCTACAATTTCACTGTTTAACAGAAAAGTTGTGTATGGACAGAATTCAGCAAGAGGCAATGCTACAGGTACAACAAAAGTGAACTTTCTTTTCACAAATTAGTAAGAGACATAGAATAAATTTAAAAGTTTGTAGTTGTTTCTCATAAATATACTAGGTTTAATGAAAGGGGATCTTTGGGCTGCTGCTGCGTTTCTGTAATTGCCCATATGATACCTAAAATTAAAGCCTTGCTTGATGCTCAAGGCAAGATTTGCACCAAGACTCTCAGCTAACCAATGCTTTGGCTTGCCTGTTTTAAAAAAAAAAAAAAAAAAAAAAGACACTGATGTTAAGAGGCACTACAAGAGGTGTGTTCCCCTCCCCCTCCCCATCTCCGCTCTTCTGTCTGAGAAAATATTAACACATAAGAAATGGGTTTAAGTGCAACATATCTACATTTTTTGGCCCTAAAGGTGTGCTGTACAGTTGTTGTATATTTATTAAAGTTACTATGGTTGCATTTAACAAAGCCTTTTACTCAAATGCGTTTCCCTTTGTCTGTGTTGGTATTTAACACACTGCTGTGTAAATGAAGCATATTAAATAAGGAAAAATGTCACAAGAATAAAAACCATCTGATTTTGAATGTCCCATGTCTAATGTGGTTTCTTAGTATAGTGATGTGTAAATATCCTAAAGAATGAGTTCAAATATAAATCTGCTTATTGAATGCGTGTTTCTCTTCCAGATTCATCTGATTCTATTTTACATAGTGTGATCTGACTGCTGGGGTATAAATAAGTTAATTATTTTTAGGAAGACCCCATGAGTCTTTACAGGGAAATTACAAACAAGATGATACCCAACTCATGGATGACTTACAAGCTACAGTGAGAGGGACAACTGGGAGATTTGAAAAAAATCTGGGGACCTTGGGAGGAATGCTTATTAGCTGATTAACTCCTGTAGGGGACTGAAGGTGACAAAGCTCTTGACTGGGGAAATTTAGAGGTATGGTTGTGGGTTGTGAACGAGACAGCTGACATACTGGAGGAACACCTACTGCTCGAGGGCTTGCCCTGCCTCTTCCCCCTTCACCTGCACCCACTGAGATGGTCGGGTGGACCCAAGGATGGGCCCATAGATGGTCGCAGGACAACCCAGGCTACTACAGCTGTCCACAAGACCTCTTGCTCTTTTCTTCTATTCTCCTTTCATTGCTCTAACTTTTTTTCTACTCTTCTGAGGTATAGAAGCTACAGTTATAATGGGAACGTAAGCACCGACTACTCACACGGCATCAATGACCCACAGGCGAGAACAGTGCGAACAGTGAGAACAAGTCAACATTAGTGTTATAATTGCTACGTTAAATATTGTTTCAGTATGCGTTTTAACCCCTTAAGGACACATGACATGTGTGACATGTCATGATTCCCTTTTATTCCAGAAGTTTGGTCCTTAAGGGGTTAAACAACTTAAAATGTGACTATGGTGCTTAATGTGAGCCTATTGGCTTGGAAACGTGGTTATATGTATATTATGTACTACAGATGCCTTTGTCAGATAATGTTTTGTATACTGAAACTGTTGTCAATGCCTTAAAGGGAAACTCCAGTGCCAGGAAAACAATCCGTTTTCCTGGCACTGCAGGTTCCCTCTCCCTTCCACCTCCTCCCTTCCACCTCCTAATTGCTGAAGGGGGGAAAACCCCTTCAGTCACTTACCTGAGGCAGCGACGATGTCCCTCGTCGCTGCTTCCTCCTCCGCCGCCGCCGCTCCTCCTCTGCATTACGTCGGGACGGTGGGCGAGACTGATCCCGCCCACCGGGCAGGGAGAACTAATGCGCATGCGCATTAGCGCTCCCCATAGGAAAGCATTGAAAATGCATTTCAATGCTTTCCTATGAGGAAATAAGAGACGCTGGAGGTCCTCACACAGCGTGAGGACGTCCAGCGACGCTCTAGTACAGGTTTCCTGTGCTAGAAACCAGGAAGTGCCCTCTAGTGGCTGTCTAGTAGACAGCCACTAGAGGTGGAGTTAACCCTTCAAGGTAATTATTGCAGTTTATAAAAAGCTGCAATAATTACACTTGCAGGGTTAAGGGTAGTGGGAGTTGGCACCCAGACCACTCCAATGGGCAGAAGTGGTCTGGGTGCCTGGAGTGTCCCTTTAAGGACAGCGTCATTAATATTCTTGTCCATCAGCAATCCGGCTTGTTACTTCCTTTCTCAGAACACGAGTCCACACAGATAAACAGGCATTATTATACCAATTAGAACTTCTGACACTGTGTATGACTTGAGTATTTGCTAAGAATGTGCGCGTTTTTCAGTGTTTGAAAATTTTGGCCATTAGATTTCTATTTCCTAGTTTACTGAATAACTCAAATTACAACTTTAGAATTCTTTTAACCCCTTAAGGAACAAACTTCTGGAATAAAAGGGAATCATGACGTGTCAGACATGTCATGTGTCCTTAAGGGGTTAAGCGTCAAATCAAATATATACAATGTGGTACTATATCTTTCAAGGAAAAGTGCAATCCAGACTTGACTCATGGTGTGTGTTTGCATGTGTGTGTTCGTCCTAAGTCTAATAAGCCAGGATATATTCAAGTCACAGCTTTCAAGTTTTATGAAAAGAGGGAAGGGAATTTGAAACCATAGCAGTTAGCTTGTCCATTAAGTAATTATCAGCAACTTTGTGTATGGAAGAAATCCCAGCCTAGAGCCATATAGCCACAAGGGACCTATGAGCAACTAGAGTAACTTTTAAAGTTCCAGTTCGGTTTGGCGTGAAAAACCATTTCCATTCTGTTTGCCTGGCCTGTACTGCATGCTGAAGTTATAAGGCCAGGCTCCAGTGCAATAATCGTGGGTTGGCTCCTGCTACCCAGTTAAGCCAAATTAGGGGATTGTGGTCGGTCATTAGGGTAAAGGGGCGTCCATACAAATAGGGTTGGAGCTTTTTTAGTGCCCACACAAGGGCTAGGCATTCCTTTTCCACAGTGGCATAACTAACTCGGGGCAATCGTTTTTGGCTGAGATACGCCACCGGGTGCCCCATTCCGTCCCCCACTAGCAAACATGGAGGCATCTGTGTGCACAAGAAATAATTTGTTATAGTCTGGGGTGGCCAACACAGGTGCTTCGCTAAGCGCTATTTTCAGTTTCTGGAAAGACGTCCGCACACTCCGGGGACCAAACTACTTGTTTGGGAAGGGCCTTCTTGGTCAGATCGGTAAGGGGTTTGGCAAGGGCGCTGTACTCCAGGACAAAATTGCACTAATACCCTGCCTTACCCAAAAAGGCTAGCATCTGGGTTTTGGTGCGGGATTGTGGCCAATTGGCAATAGCCTCTACTTTGGCCGACTCAGGTCGCTTTTTGCTTGAACCTACCCGATGCCTGAGATCCTGAACCTCGGCCATGCCTACGTGGCATTTGTCGGGCTTTAGGGTAAGCCCAGCCACCTGAATTCACTCCAGTACCCTGGATCCATGCTCTAGATGGGACTCCCATGTGCTACTGTAGATGGCTAAGTCATCTAGATAAGCACATGCAAAGTCCTGAAATCCCTCCAGGAGCCGGTTAGCCATCCTCTGAAAAGTAGCCGGGGCATTCTTCATCCCAAAGGGCATAACCTTAAACTGGTATAGCCCAAATGGGGTGACGAATGCGGACTTGGGGATGGTCGCAGGCTCCAGGGGGATTTCCCAATATCCTATGCAAAAATCCAGGGTAGTGAGGTAATTCCCTCCAGCTATCCTAGGCAGGGGGTGGGTGTCAGTTATGGTCCAGTCATTGAGCTTCCGGTAGTCCATACAGAAGCGAATCGTGCCATCTTGCCTGGGTACCAGCACTACTGGTGAAGCCCAAGGACTCTGAGAGGGTTCTATAACCCCTAACTGGAGCATCTCCTGTAGCTCTGCTAGCATATAGTCTCTAACTGCTGCAGTGATACGATAGGGTTGTTGCCGTAGCGGGGTGTCTCCACTCGGTGCACCGCAGCAGAGGTGTACCCGGGTAGGGCAGAAAACATGTCCATGGCGCAGCTGAGAGACCTCATGCTTCTCCTGGGAGTTTAATGTCTTGCCTAGCTTGTTCTATGGTGCTGCGGCTGGAGGTAAGTCCGGTAAATCCCTCACTATCCTCACATGCAGGGGCACATACGGCCGCTATGTCCCCTGTCCGCTCCTATATAAGGTGAGCATTATACCATTTAATATCAACTTTACTTATAGCTTGGTCTTAATATACTACACTAGAGAGATATCTCCTCTGTTTTTCTTGTGTTGAAGAGAACAGAAAGAGGGAAGGTGTCTCCCTATGTACACCAGCATGCTTGAGATGTGAGCCAGTCCTTTACTTGGCTCTAGACTTGTGAGTTTGTCTTTTAATTTCAAGATTTACCCACTGATTTTTATTTTTTTTTTATTAGCTGCACCATTATATTTTCTCTTATCCTTATTTTACATGTAATCTCCATTTGGGACACTTAATCCCCCAGAGTTGTAGGGGTAAGTACTCTCTAGCGCTCCACTTTAATGAGTCTTTTTAAGGGGATTGGTTTTACCACTCTCTTTCTAATTCTCATATTTTGCACTTTGTACATTTGGTGGACTTGAAAGATCCACATATAAGTGTTGTAGCTGCTAAAATTATTGCACTTTTAAATCGCACTTTAAGCGCCATAGACTAGCACCTGTCACTTTATACCACATATCTAGTAGCATAGTCTACCACTGTGAGCATGTAGTGCTTTCCGGAGGCGCTGGGTCTAAGAGGCCCTATTAAATATATGGCCACCCTGTGAAAGGGCTCCTCAATGATAGCCTCCCTGGCTGCAGGGCTGCCAGATCCCAACCTCCCCGGTTCCTGTTGGGGCAGTGTTGCTTCATATGCCCTGGCTGTTTGCAGAGGAAGCAGGGATTAGGGCCACGGTTTTGGGGGGTTGGTGCCAGGATGTAGGGAGCAGGTCTAGTAGGTGGCACCTGGTAGGAGGGTCTGGGAATAGGTCGCCCCCCGCTGGGTTCCAGACGTCTGCCATCCTGGAACTCATCTGGCAGTTTGGCGGCCTCCTCCACGGTATTGGGTTTTCTGTCTCTTACCGAGTCCCGGACTTCTGTATGGTCGTAGAACTGTTCTTATGATAAGATTTGGATTGCATCCTCCAATGAAGTGGCCTGGCAGCCCTACATCTAGTTTTTGCCAGCCCGGCTTATACGGAATGCCCATTCGGTAAAGGAATCTTGCCCTCCTTTCCTGAGAGCCCGAAATTTCCTCCGGTATGCCTCTGGTGTGACTGCAAATCTGGCCAGTAAAATCTCCTGAATCTTTCCATAGTTTTGAATGTCCTCATCAGGTACGGCCCGGTAAGCTTCTGCTGCCCGTCCTGAGTGCTTGCTGCTGAGAACTGCAGCCCAGTTGTCTATTTCTAGTCCTTCCAAAGTACACTGCCATTCAAAATCCTGCAGGTAATAGTCAATATCTAGTACAATGTTCTGGTATTCACAAAAGTGAGTACAGCAGAGGGAATAAGAATAGAGAATGTTTTAGCTCAGAAACTGGAAAATAAGGATTTCACCTGATCCTATAGGTATAGAGAAGAACATACACTAGTAGAGTGTGAGTTTCGAGGAGCTAGAACAGAGAGAGTAGGTATTGGAATAAAACTGAAAATGGATATGACCTTAAATAATACAATATTAAAATTAAGAATATAAAATTGCACTGTCTGCTATGATGAGTATAAAGCAGAAATGAATATGACCATGAATGGTAAAATAGATAGATACACACAAATGGATACTGTCTGATGTTATGGGTGCTCAGACATATATTAAAAAGTCCAATAAATAGATCCAAAATAGTGGAGATACTGCAACATATATTAGACAAGTCCAGAAAATCAGTCCAATAGTTCTCAAATCCTCAAACATAGAAACAGAACTTATAGCACAAATGATCTAGACCCTGCTTGTAAAGACAACGTAGGGTTAATAGGCTTAAGCTACTTTTGTAAACAAAATATAGAGTAGCAGTCCAGAGAAATAAACAAGAGCAAGCTAGTATAAGGAACTAATTGCTCAATATATGATTAGTGATATCACAATCCTTTAAAAATAGGTCACTTGAAGAAAGAGTTAGTTAGTAAACAATGAATTTATTGAAATCTTAAAAATTAATAAACATATGAAGTATATAAAAAATATTGATGAAAATCTGAGGTAGGTAAACAGTCTGTTAAGTATCAAGTGGAATAAGCAATAAAACCTGCTGTCCAGACCAGGATGGATGTGGATTGTGTTTGTTGTCTCTGTAGCCAGATAGCCGGTGAGGACGGCTTGTGAGTTCTTGTATGCTCCGCCTCTGACCTCACATCAGGGGTGAGCTGTAGTCTCACGGAAAGGTACAGATGCTGGGTCCAAGATCTTTCAGTCTGCGGGGATGATCGCAAGAATGTATCCACTTGTTATTCCTACTCTCAGTTTCAGCTGACTTTTTAATATATATCCATTCTGGTGCTGGGACTTGTCCAGTGGCGCACCCTGGATGAAGGGTTGAGTGCACTTCCACTATTTCTTTATATCTTTTTAATATATGTCTGGGCACCCATAACATCAGACAGTATCCATTTGTGTGAATCTATCTATTTTACCATTCATGGTCATATTCATTTCTGCTTTATACTCATCATAGCAGACAGTGCAATTTTATATTCTTAATTTTAATATTGTATTATTTAAGGTCATATCCATTTTCAGTTTTATTCCAATACCTACTCTCTCTGTTCTAGCTCCTGGAAACTCACACTCTACTAGTGTATGTTTTTCTCTAATTGTCAATGTCTGTTTCCCCATCAACAAAAGCTTGGGCACCCATTTCCTGGGGAGGTCAGGGAATCCCCTTGCAGCGACCCTGCTCTTGATTCCCGAGCAATCTGTGAATCTTTGGCATGTGTGACAATTTGTACCACTGCCTCTTGTGATGGATTGGGCCCTAATAGACTTCTTATCCATCTCACCTCCTTCTGGAATTAGCTTTCCTCTTGATGCTCTCCTTCCATGTTGCCGGTTCTGTCGCTCTGCAATAAGTGTGGCTTTCTTCTTGTTGCCGCAATGCCTGGAGCTTCCAGCAGGTCTTTTAAAGTCGTTTGTTTCAGTAACTCATACTGCTGAGCCATTCACTTTTCCCCTGGTTCGGGACGTCCATTCGGGATACGAATTCCTCCGCTTGCCACCAGTTGTAACGAACCCTGAAGTGGTAGCTAGGGGTTAGTCTGTTCTTATCCGAACGGGTAAGGGTTTCCATTAGTCTCTTACTCCTGAGTAATTACAGCTTTCTCAGCAGAATCTCCCAAAGTAGTAATCAGGTACCCAAACATCAGCCGAAACAAGATGAAGGGTGTAACAGGATGTAATCTTTATTGTGCCACACTGGCTTTTATGCAATTCTCCAGGCCAGAGGAACACCCCCTGCACCTGATGGAAAACAGGGACATAACTTATTACAGCCAATGACAATACAGGGACAAACAGTGACACTCCCAGTACAAACAGTTAATTCCTTCCTCTCTGCCTGGAGATAATTGGGTTAGATAAAGTAATAACTTCATTATCTCCGGGCAGAGGGAACATAGTTTTCACAAAACTTGGAAAACACCCCAAAACATACACGACCCCCATAAAATATCACATCCCCTGATTGCCCCGATCTGGGTGACCAACATATCCAAGAATCACCCAGATCGGTTCAGGGTTTTTTGAACTTCATGGAAGTCCCATTTGACCGACCACACACACACACACACACACACACACACACACACGAGGCTCCTGCCCAGAAACAGTTCCATGTGTTTAGGTTGTGCGGTCGGTCTATTTTGTCAAGTCACAAAACTGAACAAATGCACAAACTGATCCCTCTGGCTCATACTAGCGATTGTTCCCCTGGTTTTTGGGAACCAAACTACCTAAAAGCGCTCTCCTAGCTGTTCAGGAAGATTTCCTTTAGTAATAATGAGCCAGAGGGGTGGTCGGTGGTTCGGTAGTTTGAAAACTACCGAACAAATTAAATTTGAGAAATAACCAAAATATTGTCCGAACGAAGTTTAGAAAATGCTTGTTTTCTCACAGGTCTTTAGGAAGCGGTGGTCAAAACCCTTTTGCAGTCTAGGAAGGCTTCTACTTCCTCGTGCTACCATAGGATCTGGGATATATTTAGAGCATGGGCTTCGGCCAAGAACACTGACTTCTTGCATCCTCGCAATATTCAGATCTTGGATTTTCACCAAGAAGGTCTGTACAAAGGCCTTAGCCTCGGCACTCTTAGAGTTCAGTCCTCTGCTCTTTCAGCATTATGCAACATCTCATTGTCTTCGGATCCTTTAAACTCCAGATTCTTCAATGCAGCTTTCAGGTTGAGACCTCCTTCCAGATCCGGTATCCCTCCTTGGGATCTTCCTCTTGTTTTCATTCAACTACCTGACTGATGACCTGTTCGTTCCCCTTGAAAATTTGGATACTACCCTTCTGACTTACAAAACTTTGTTTTTGGTGGCCATTACTTTCGCAAGAAGAATTTCGGAGATTAAAGCCTTTTCTACCATGTCTTCATGCCTAAAGATCTATCAGGATAGGATGTGTGAGACCAAAACCTGAGTTTCTTCCTAAGGTGGTCTCTCAGTTTCATCTTTCTCAAGAAGTGGTCCTTCCATCAATCTACCAATCCAACCTCAAGAGGAAGTTAAGTTGCAACGTTTGGATGTTAAGAACTGTCTGTCTATGTACCTTTTTTGTTCTAAGTCATACAGAAAGACTGACCAACTCTTTGTTCTACCTTCAGGAGCTAGGAGAGGTGAGGCAGCTTCTTTATCTACACTGAAACATGGATTTCACTTATCAGGAAAGCGTTTGTCTCTACAGGTCAGTCTCCTCCAATGAAGATAAAAACATTCTACCAGAGCATTGTCAACTTCATGGGCTAATTGGGCAGAGGTTCCACATGATTATATTTGCAGGGCAGCCACCTGGTCTTCCCCGATGACGTTCATAAAAAAAACACTACAAACTGGATGTGGCTTCTCCTCCCACCTCCTTTGAGAAGAGTGTTCTGTCTACAGTTTCTTTATCCCACTAATATTACATTCTTTGCAGCATGAGAGTCTGTTAAGTGTCCTTTCTCGGTTTACTTATTCCCACCCTATATTTCTGTGAGCTTGGGTATTACCCATAAGTGATGCTGCCATGATTAGCCAGGAATAGAGAAAATTTATGACAAACTTACCGTAATTTTCTTTTCCTGGCTATTTCTCATGGCAGCATCAGGGTTCCCGCCCATTCTTTTATTTTTTTTTCAGCTTTATAATTGGACTGTGGTGTAAGGGTAGGAGGGACTCTTTATACCCATCAGCAATCACAGGACAGGAATTAGACTAAGTGAGGAGCTACCCATAAGTGATGCTGCCATAAGAAATAGTCAGGAAAAGAAAATTACAGTAAGATTGTCATACATTTTCTCTAATTCTGTGCAACCTTTCCCCCCAAAACAGGCTTAAAATAGCACTTCAGACACATTTACAGAATATTTTCTTTAATAAAGAACATACATTTTATGACAAATTATATATCGGGTGACAAATGTGCTACATCTAGCACTGCCCGTATTAATTTCTTACCAACACCTATTAAATCCCCCTCTCACAATCTACATATACAAGAATAGAGAAATCATGTAGTTTACAGTGTTTTCAAAAATATCAGATATGTTCAGCACAATATTCATGATTAAAGTAGTGCAGGTCCAAATTCAGAATGAAACATGGATTTTAATCTGAGAAACTGAACTAGTTCATAGACTTGTTCTTCAAAAGAAACATGCTTGACAGCTGTACGATTCTCACAATGCTGGCCATTACTTTCCTAACAGCATGTCCATATGGCTAGATACTGATGATCCACCAAGAACAGTGGAAGAGGAAAATAGGTCTATAAAAAAAATAAGTTACACTCAAGCTGTATTAAGACAAGGAGAGTAATTTCATTGTGTGCTTAACACATGGTTTGAAAAAAAAAAGTTAAAAAAGGAAAATCATACAATTCAAAAGGTAAACAAGCATAAGATAAAGAAGACACACAATAGGATTTTGATCACTTCTTGCACATGGTGGTTTGTTTTTGTTTGTGTAACAGGCCCAGTAGTGTCTTCACCTCTTGCTCACCCACTCCAAGTGTTCGGAAGAGTAACTGAATTTTGGAGAATCGACAAAGGAATGTTAAGCCAAAATAGGTAATTTCTTTGTTTAGGGCATAACTCCTTGTAAGTCTAATCACAAGTTGTTGAACTACTGTACCAATGATTCTTCACCAGTAGTCTTCAAGTAAAAACTACAGGAGGGGCGAGAATTCCACACTTCGCGTGCAAGCATTAAAAACAGCCAAGGCTATATTCACAAAACGTCATGAACATCAGACCACCACATGAGGGACATGTAGTCCTGTGCAATTTAATGCCAATATTTTAAAGAGGAATTGAGAAAACAGAAAGAAAAGTGCCTGCTTTATACTATCCATTACACCAAAAATTATAAAGCTTTTTTTTAAATATACAATTACAAAATAGGATATAAAAAGTGTTGCACACTATACAGTGAAAGAGTTCTGAAGGTCAACTATACCAAAAAAAAATTTAAAAAAATGGCAGTTCTTATTTTTACCAATGGAAATATAAATATTTAACCCTTTAAAAGACTCAAAAAGCAATATGTTGCATAGTATGGACACATGCAAGACTAATGATTGAAACATATAGCCATAGTCCAGATGAAGCAATATATCTTTAATGCAGTTTAAGATTGGTGGTTATTCCTCCTTTTCAACATCTCCAGTCACAGAGTTTGGTTTCTTTGCCTGTTGATAGAAAATAAATCAATCAATCTAGAGGCACAAACAAAAAGGTTTTGAGAGATTTAAACTAATTCTGAAACGGAAGAAGTTTGGAACAACCAGGACTGTTCCTGGAGCTGGGTCCTGGCCAAAACTGAGCAATTGGGGAGAACAACCTGGGTAAGCGAAGTTATCATTAACCTGATTGTCACTCTGGGTGAGCTCCAGAGGTCCTGTGTAGAGATCGAGAAACAACCATAACTGTCATAAAGGCCAGATTGGTCGAGTGCAGCAGACTGGCCAGACAGAAGTCTCTCCTAACTACAAGGCACATGAATTTTTATTTATTTTAACACCTTAAGGACCAAACTTCTGGAATAAAGGGGAATCATGACATGTCACACATGTCATGTGTCCTTAAGGGGTTAAAGGACTCTCAAACTGTGAGAAACAATATTTTATTATCTGCTGAAATGAACAGTTTGGCCTCAGTTCAAAGTGCAGTGTTTGGAAGAAAACCAGAGAGAATTAGGGTGGTGTTAGCATCATACTTTGTCATTGCCACTGAAAAAAACTTTCATAGACTGTATTTTGGTGTGTTCAGCTTTCCCTCAACTCGGACCAGAGATATATTTAATGAAAACCTAGTGGAGAGCGCTCAGGACCTCAGACCAAGCCAAAGGTTCACCTTCCAACAGCACATAGCAAAGACAACGCAACAGTGGCTGTAGAACAACTCTGACTGGGCGACTAAAAGACATTCACAGAGCCCATACTTGAGCTGCCATTTTCAGGTCTCTCTAGAGTTGTTCGATTGTGTTCATCAACCGTCGCCAACCAACCTGACAGAGCTTGAGATGATCCGCTGATATGAATGCAGGAAAGTACCCAAATATTGGTTTCCAAAGCTTGTTGCGTCATACCCAAAAAGACTTGAGGCTGTAATTGTAGCCACAGGTGCTTCAGCTAATCACCTTCGGCAGGCAGTCTTCATATGAATGTCATAATGTCAATGTGATATTTATGTTTAGTTTTGTTTAATACATTTGATTTTATGAGTGCAGTGAGCATGGAGCTGTGTAAATGCATGCAGGGTTAAAATTTTAGAAGTGGATTAATGTCAAAGTTAGATTACATTGGGCATTTATTGCTAAAAGGATTTAGTTTGAAAGGGGTTAAATGTGTGGTATAAAAGATGTTCAGGATTATTTGGTTTAGGTTTACAGTGGGGATGATTTTAAATAAACATTATACATGTATTCCTGACCCTATAGTGTTAAAACCACCATCTAGCCCCCTGGCCCCCTCTTGCCTCCCTAAATATAGTAAAATCTTACTCCTGGCTCTGCCCCTGTCTGCTGACATCATCAGAAGTGGTGGTCTGAGTCAATCACAATGGGATTGGCTGAGACTGTCAAGAAGGCAGATCAAGGGCAGAGCCAGCACAAGTCAAACATCTCCTCATAGAGATTAATTGAATTAATGTATCTCTATGAGGAAAGTTCAGTGTCTGCATGCAGAGGGTGGAGACACTGAATGACAGTGCTGCACACTAGGCAGCCCTGCCCCAGGAAGCACCTCTAGCAGCCATCTGAGGAGTGGCCGGTGGAGTTATGCACCATTGCTGTGACACAGCCTAGTGATAATTCGTTATTGCACTATGGAATATTCTTTAATGTAAATTTGTGTAGTGCTTGTCTGGTAGAGATGAAATATTAATGTAAAAATTGGTTAATTTGATTGTATGAAAGGTCAGATGACAGAAGGGGTAATGTAAATTATACAGGAATGTGAAAAGTGTTTACCATATGGATGGATCCTGTGAATTAATCAAAGGATCTGCAAGGTGTGAGATTCTACACTGGAAAAGCCTGAATGTCTGGCTTCAGGCATATGGCATGTAACTCTTTATTGAGGAGTCAATCTCTTTGATATGTTAATGGCCATTAGCCTTGTTCCAGTATCATATCCAAAAGACAAAAAATAAAAACATTAATATTTACCCACAGAATAATTAAGCCTCATTTCGGCTATATTTGGAATGTGACGAGCGCCATCTTCTAAAACAAGTCCAAACATGATTGGCATACCTTGACCATAGGGGAAGAAATGTTGAGGTCCGCTATATTGGGTCACAAATAAGAAGTGTGACACATTTAAGGATTTAGGAAAGCAAGAACGAATGTGTAGATGCAATTATTATTTCTGTAGCAGGTACATAAGAGAAGATCGAACCAAATGTTTCCACTTGGATTGATGTGGGTCTAGACACAAGTGGTCGTCACTTAGTCTCTCTATAGATATGCCTTAACTCCACCTCTGGGTGAGGCATGGTAATCCACAGGGTGTATATCTAATGATACTGAAGGGTGCTTCGTACTTGCTTGGGTCAGAATCTAATTCTAAGTGAGTCACCAAGTGTATTTTGAAAAATTGAGTAAGTAATTAGGACTTCTGTTATTTCATGCCTTTTGTTTTTATCTGTTGTTGGGGTCAATAATTTTGATTGTCAACTATATTTTTGTATGCACTGTGACTTTTTTTGCTCATAATAAATATTTCTTTATAAAGTTCTGCCTCTGTATGGTAAACAATCACGTTACCTGAAGAGACCAATTCCTTAAATATTGTGCCAAGTTGTATTTGGTGGGTTTTTATTATTGATTTACCTGGGGGACCAAGGCACCCCATTTATAAATTGTCTTGGTGGTGGCAGCGTTAAAATAGTAATAGTTATATTATTGTGTTTAACCCTTTCACCACCACAACTACGTCAGGCACACTCTTGAAGTAGGGTGCATTTGTGACAGTCTGTAATGTAAACACTGTATTTTCTCTGAAAAGACAGTGTTTACTGCAAAAAGCCTGAAGGTAATGATTCAACTCAACAGAACAAATTCAATAAGCTGTAGTTGTTCTGGTGACTATAGTGTCCCTTTAATATCGGAGTACAAGGGGTGTTTGTGTTTTTTGTTTTGGTTTTAAACTAGAGCTAAACCTAGGATTAAGGTGAAGGGTTTTTCTAGTTTTAGGCATGGAATGCTTAATCCCGCCTATGATTGATATCAGACCAGCAGTAGCGGTTATACAGTGTGCATCACTCAGTACTGTCACCTTCTGCAATGCATTTCCTGTGTGAGAGGCAGTTTGTGTGATGATTGCAAACAGTCCCTTTCCTTTCCTGTCTAGACTTACACACAGGCACTTGAGGAGCTGTGACAGCGCTGTGTTTTACACACTCTATAATGTTTCCTGGAGCTCTTCTGTCAGTCATAGGATCAGATCAAGTATGAGGCTGACTGGAGTAGAACACTGGCCAAAGCTCCCAATACTCATCACTTCACACCAGTCCATCTTTGCTCCAAAAAGGCACATTATAAGTGCTACAAATAGACGCCACCTACAGGACATGTGCCTGTAGGCAGGTGCCTACTCTGCCTAATGAAAAATCCATCCCTAAAGTTAAGCAATCCCTCTGTTAGTACCAAGAACAGTTGGAGGATGTGGTGCCAGAGACACCATTCCCTAAATTGCCAGTGGCTGAATAGCTAGAATGGTTATGGAAAAAAAAAAATACTTCTATGCACTCCACTCCTGGTGAGAGCAAAACACGTGTCAGGTGATGTAATATTTCAGTTTTTTTCCCTTAGTAGAATTATCAAATATGTAAGCGTCATCACAACCATTAGAGCGATTCTGCAGATTTTTTTATTTATTTTTTAATTTCTGTTTATAAAGAAAGTGTTTCCTGGTTTTAACAATATGCAGGGAAACCGGTTATGTATCGGTACTCGCAGGTACTGCTGTGAGCTTATTTTGAAATTCTGTGAGACATGCAAGTCCCCGTAGTAATAACTTGTGACACGCAGGTCACCAAGTCATGCAAGAGTTGGAGAAATTCTATAAAGTATCCCTTACATTTAGCAGGTTCGAGTCTGTATAAGCAGGTACCACGGAGAGTATTACCAGCTATCTCGCAGGGCGTGCCAGTCTCCTCGTGGTATAGTTTGTTGATCTTGCTCACCTTATACCCCAGAGGCCGGGGGAGAGACCCTTGTGAACATGGTAAGTGGAGAAAGAGAGCCTGCCGATTTATTACAAGGTCAAAGAGGGCATTTTAAGGGAGATTTTTAATGAATACCGACAGCACTCTACAAAAATGTTTTTCTATTTTGCAATATATTTATAAAAACACTGGATATACTTTAATGGTCAATAAAGTCAGCTAAATGTTCAATGAATGCCCTGAATCAATAAGAAGTAGTATCTTTATAATAGAATAATATTTGCTGCACTTTTATACTTCACACAACGTTCTCACAGCACATTCTTACACAATACAGATATTCCATGGGGCAGGGAGTGAAAGGGGAACATATCAAAACAAATTCCCCATTGGATTCCGATTAAAAATGCCCCTCCTCCACCAAACATGAATGGTTAACAGAATTAAACCAGATAAACCCGATTCATTTGAAGTTTACTGGTAGAGCTTCACTCCTTATCTTGTGTTCTGCCAAACTATTTTGCAAGCAAGTATTATAAGCTTGTGAAAGGTTAGACATTATAATGTCAATCTACACTAGAGTTCTACACTGGGGGATAGTCTATGACTAGGCTTGTTCTTTACCTTATTTTTATTTTAAATTTTCTATGCAACAGAGATATTTTTTTAATGCCTGGTCCAGTCTGGCACTCTATGAATGCAGCTGCCAATTCTTTTGAACTACACCGCTTTACGTTCAGCTAGGAAGTTGGCGGATTAACAGAATCTTTTGCTACTTGAAATCCAGGGACTAACCAGCAAACTCATTGTGCATCTCAAGCTCGGAATTCGTTCTACAGGAGCCCTTGGCATTTCTATTGCATATCTTCTTATGGCCAATTATCCTTGCAATTTTGTTCCCAAATTAATGATTTCTCTGTTTTACTGATCTTGGTTTCTCAACATGTTTCTTCCGTTTAATGGTGGGTTTTAGGTGACGTGATTAGTATGGTTATGTTCAGGATATTCCTGTTTTAATGGCACTCTGCTTACATTTCCTTCCTAGCTCTTTAAATGTGCTGTACATGTTACACTTTTTTTTTTTTTTTTACTAAAGTGAGGATTCGAAGTTAATTCAAAGTTAATATCAAATTTAA